>NW_024501459.1:19746850-19881227 GCF_017590055.1 Onychostruthus taczanowskii | reverse complement strand
GGGCTGCAGGCTGCGCGCTGCCGGCTCCGCCGCCCTCCCTCCGCCCCGAGTGCGCGGCGGCGGCGCCGCGGCTCCCAGTTAAACCCCGCAGAAATTCCTGCAGGATTACAACACAGATTGGCAGCTCCCCCAGCCAGTGGAAAGAAGCAGCGCGCCGCCACCGCCGGCTCTCGCCCCTCGCAAATTCAAGCAACTTTCTCCCCCTCCCTCCTCCTCCTCCTCCTCCTCCTCCTCCTTCGCCGCCCTCGTCTCCCCTCTCTCGTCCTCCCCCCCAGTGGAAAACATGAGCAGCGCCGCGGACCGACTGGACCGACTCAGAGAAGACTGGCCCCGTGTAAAATCGGGGACGTGGAAAGGCTCCCCCTTCGCAAGAGAAATGCGGCCGCGTGTTGTTGGCGCTGTGCTGCCGGGGCTCGCACCGCTGCTCCGTTAGCCTCGGTGGCAGCTTCAAGTGTCAGAAAACAAGTAAAATGGAGGGGTCAAAAATCACGGGAAGCAGGGCTATCCCGAAAATGCCAGCTCACTGTGAATCCCCACTTAGCTTTTTGCCTCAGGATTCATTTTTTTAGAGTTTACACCCTCAACAAGAAGACTAGAAACTGTTGAGGGTGAGGGGCGGTAAAGTAAGAGAGGGCTGCGATTTGTAGCTAGTTACATGGATCCAGAAGCTGTATCTTCAAAATAAATATTGCAGCAATTGACAGCACCAAGAATGTGTGCTCCAGAAGCCAAAACAAGAAGTCTTGCTACAACTAGTCCATGGTATTTCTCAACTGGGGAAAATAGTGCTTTTGCATAGCTTAGGAGCCTCAACCCGATTCACTTGCATATGCCAGAATGTTTCCACCACTGAACGTGTACACACATGATATCAGTCATTGGACATGGGAAAGGAGCAATAACCAGGAAAGCAAGATATCTCAGTCTCACTTGCAGACTACAACTGGTGATTTAAGTCAGAAGGTAGCAAACAGCGTTTTATAGCCTGAATCAAATGGTCACAAGGATCATAATGGTCTCTTTTGTTTGACCAAATCTATCTCTCTCAGAGGACCTGGGCCCTGGAGAGGGCAAGAAAAACCCAGGGATAAACCCTGGGGAGATGTTTTTCACAGGTCGATGTTTTTCCATGCCCTTCACTTTGCTTACCCTGTGCTGTGTGAAGGACTTTGGCCAACAGGTTGTGTTGAGATCCCAACTGCCTCCAGTTCCCAATCTGGTTGCCTTCCTATCAAAACAGGCATGCCATGTAAGAAAATAAAATAATCTGGCACAAGCGGTCTCTCACCCCTCTCATCACTTTCCCTGCCTCTCCCAGGCAAACACGTCCCTGGCGATGCCTGCGCAGTGTGGGTGCAGTGGCTGGGTCTGTGCTGGGACAAGGCAGGACCCTTCTCCTCAGAGAGGGGGCTGGCCATGCCTGGATTGCTCTTGCTGTGTGCGACCCCCTCCCAGGAACGTGATACCTCTCAGCAGTTACCACACTTGCTATTTCTAGATCCACCTTCTGGACATGCCATGTCATTGATTTTTAGGCTGCATTCCCCACTGCAATCCTACTAGATTTTCAGTGGTCTGCTCCTTGTTGGTGTCACACACACACAGATTGTTTAATATATTCCTTATATTGAACAGATTGTTTAATATAATCTTTCTCCTTCAAAGTATGTTGCAAATACTTAAAACCTAATTCTGTGTATCCTCTTCCTTTGTAGGCAGCCGGATTTCAATTCAACTAAGCAACAATTTCAGCGCTGTTTGATGTGGGTGAGTAAAGTACAGTGAAGCAAAGGGAGCAAAACTCCGTTTGGGCAAAATCTGTAGGACCTCACTTAGGCGTGGGGTCTTACAGGCAGCCCAGTCTGCAGGGAGGGGAGACATGAAGAGGTTGCAACTTGCCCCCAGTCAAGGGGGAAACAGAAAAAGCATTCCTTAACAGTAGGAAAACAGAACACCACATTAGAAACAAAAAACATTAAAGAGCAAATGTGAAGACAAAGACGCTGGATACAGGAAGCATCCTAAGGGTCATCAGACACCAAGGGGCAGGTGATTTACTACATTAGGGTGTTTTTTTTAGCATTCTTGAACACTTTTTAGTGTTCTTTAACAGGCATGTCTTTTAACTTACAAACCAAGCTCAGCTTTACTTCCATGTTACAATGCATGATTATCAGGGTTTTATATACTTGGCAGAATCTATCACAGATCAAAATATCATCTGCAACAAATGAAAAGCAGGCTTTCCTCAGGCAAAGATGATGGGAATAAGTGGGCTTCTCAGGGACCACCAGTGTACTTATGGGCAGAGCCCTAAAGGATCTGGGGCTTAGACCTGCAAAACCTCCAAATCCTTCAGCCTCTGTGGTAATGATGTCTGATGCAAACGTGAAGATAGATACAACACATTAATGCTAGAAGGAGCTGAGCTAAAGACCAGAAGCCAGACAGATTATTTGAAAATATAGAAATGAGCATGAGGATTAAAAAATAGAAAACAATTAACCCTTGTAGTTCACAGAAATAACAAAATATTGTCCTGTATCCCACTTACTCCCTGCCCACTCACCTGAGTCTTCTGTCTGAGAGCACTGTAGAGAATTAAGAGCATTCTACATGTGGTCCCAGGGAGAAGCAGCTGCAGGCCTGGGCATTTCTTACACAGACTGTCAGGCAGTGTTCACCGAGTTGCTTTTGTGTCACCCTGGGTCCCCCCAGCCCTCCAGGGCACAGGCAACCCAGTCACCACAGTGACATTGAGTCAAACTTGGCAGGAGTGGGATTCAGGTGAGATTAAGGGACAAACTTCACCAAAGGCCAATTTTTTTTCAAAATATGCTATATGCTGGAAGGCTGCAAGGAGACCTCAAATGCAGCATGTGCTGTGTGGTTATCAACTACAGAAGACCCCAATGTCCACCAAATTTGGAAATTGAGTTTTGGGTCTCTCCTAAGGGGAGAGTTACTGGAATTTTAGGGGAGTCATGATTAGAAATACATGGGAACTGTGCAAAAAGCAAGTTGGGAAATCTTGGGAATAAGTTTCCAGCCTATGGCTGCCAAGGAACCATTGAGGATAAATGTGCATCACAGTTTTTTGAGTGCTTCCCAATAATTTGTTTTTTCATGGCCAGTCCTGCGGGTGACTTGCACAACCAGCAGGGCTAAGGAAAGAGATCTACATGGGGAGGAGAATTCCTAATCATGCCATGTCTCCATTAAGATTTGTTCGGTAATACAAGTTGTGGTTGAGAACACTTGACCCAAAGCACAGCCCTGGGCCTCACACTGCAGTGGGTGACAAGGTTGACCAGAGCTGTTTGTTAGGTAAATGACTGATTTGTTGTATTTGTTGTATTTGACTGGTTGTATTTGTACCCAGGATGGGATAGACTTGGCATCACATTCAAAGATCATAAGAGGGGGCAAATTTTCTCAAATAACTTATTCAAAGAGAGACAGAACCTGTGAAAGGGAAAAATACAGCTGACATTAAATCTGTTTGAAGCCACACTGACAATGACCTAAAAAAAAACTTGGTAAGATGTGTTGGTAGGACAGTTTAAAGAGATTTATTACCACATCCCCAACCTCCCAAATTTTATGCTTCTAATTTAAGAACAATAGAACTGCTCATCTCTTCTATAGAAATATTTCTAAGTAATATTCTTCTATGTAATGTTTTTAAGTGCAATTGTGTTATTTTCTGTGGTATAATCTGAATTTAGGGGTGTGGTAGAATGGGACTAGTACTCATGGGGCCATTGAGCCACAGGAGAGGTGCCAGCAATTTTTGGTAACACGTCAGTGAATGCTGGCTTTTCTACATCAGTTCTTAGCTGTGTAATTACATGAACACACATCCTTCCTCAACAGGCTCTTGTTGTAAAGGGTAGCTCTTCTGAGCAGCCTCAAAATACCTTAGGACATGCTTGCTTCTCTTTGATCAGAGGCTTCTTTTGCTCTGCAGTTTCTGAATCATAGACATATGCAGGTTATTTAATTTTTATTGTATCTATAGTTTTATTTTGGTTAGATATGAAGTTCAAAACATGTCTGCACAAAACCAGGCATCCCTGATAGCTGAAACAAAGCTCAGCAGGAGCTAAGGGCATTGCTGAGCAACCAGTGCTTGTTGTGTCTGCTGTGGCACCTCTGGGGCTGCACAGCTGGACTGTATGGGGTTATAATGATAGGCTTTACATGAATGCATCAGAAAGTCTGAGCATGGCCTGTAACAGCTGACAAGAGAAACATGCAGCTGACAAAACTTTATTTTGTTCATTTTTCATAGACAAGTACAGTGGTGGGAGGAGTAATAAGAAAATGAAAGCTGGCATTAAAGGCAGAGCACAGGCAGCAGCCTCCTAGAGATGGTGGGTTGGGTGAAACAGTCCAGAAGTAGCCTGCAAATGGGACTGGTCCGTGTTTGTCACTCTGCAACAAAAGGAGTGAGTATCCATGCAAAGAGACAGAGACAAGCACCTGGGCTGGGGGCTTTGCTGCAGTGAGGGGATGCAGGGGGATGTGCAGGGCAGCAGGGGGATCTGGAGTCATCTGTGCTCATTGGGAATGGTGTCAGCCAGCTTTCCAGCAGAGCTTCTTTCAGAAAGTCCCCACCCCTACTAGAGGGAACATCTGAACCAGTCATTAATCCAGATTCAAAGGTGGCCTTTACACCTGGCATTAAAGTGCAGCTCTGGCAGCACTCTGGAGTAGGGCTCAACCCCTGCCATTCAGCAACTCGCTGAATCTTTTAAATGTAAAATACATGCCCCAAGTGCCTTGCTGATTTAAGAATCTCTTTTTCAGGGTAGGTGCCTACCAAGAACCATAAGTAAAGTGAATGACACAATGCTGACGGCTAGGACTACCAAAAATTATAAAACTTGGCCAAAACCCACTTCTGTCCTGGGTCCAGAAGCTTTGTCTTTGGATGTTAACTGCAGTAAGAAATTCAGTGTCACTTTGTGCTGACCTCCCGAACAGGGTAAAATTTACCACTCTGACAATTCTAGCCAAGGCTATTGCGCCTTTTTGTTTGTTTGTTTGCTTTTTAAATTAGGACAAAATGTACCTTTAAAATATAAAAGGTATTTTTTTATCTCTGAAAGTTCTATTTAGAGCCATGGCTCAGTATTTACCTGAGACATTTGCATACCTGAAAGTGTCTCATGTGATGATCTCTGCAAATGAAATGTGTTGTTGATTTAGTTTATTATCCCAAAAGATGATATCATAGTTAAGGTTTGTATGCAGTACATCAGAAGAAAAATACAGAAGGGTGGAATTGAAATAGATTTTAATACTGCAAAGTATACTGCTCAAGTTAATGAAAGTCAGACATACATTTGGCTGCTGTTGCTAACTGAATAATACAAGTAATTACAGAAGCATCTATTCAATTCCTGATGAACATGAGTAATTTCCATTATCTTAAAATGTGTAGGAGTTATGAATTAGAGGTACAGTGATTGCCCAACACTTTTTCATTATTATATCTTGTTGTCAGTTGCTTATACATTTGCCAAAGTTTAATGCAGCAAGCTGAAATTTCCTATACTGGGTATCAGCCTCCAGCTGACTTAATTTGTTTCATTTTATTTTTGTTTTGCAAGTTTTATCAAGAATGCTGCATCTGTTTCCAAGAGCAAGGTTAGGAGAAAGTATGTTATTTTGTCTGTAGTAATACAAATTCCCTACAAAATTCCAAATTCTCTTCCTTCCAAAGAAGATGTTTTTCCTCCATGCATGGAAGGAAAGCACAAAAATTTGGCAAAAGAAGTCAACCAAACACCAGAAATTTTCTTTTCAACGCATTTGGGAAATGATTCCCAGCTTTGGACCATGTCTAAGCATTACTGTCTTTGCAGTTTGTACATGCTCAGTAGAGACTTGTTAAATTCTGACATCTAAAAATCCCATCTAGGCCAGACATATTCCAGCTCAGAGCCATAGAAATCTTTCTGTGCTTGGTCTCCAAATAAAAGAGCTGTAGAGTTCCCCTTGGCACTTGTGAGACAAGGTCTGCTGTGTGTGCCTGTGCAGCAAGGGGAAAGAGAGGGGAATTCGGTTTACTCATGGAGGAATAAAGAGAAGTTCAGTGGTTGTAAGAGTTGGAGACTGAAGAAGAAGAAGAGGGGGCATGTAGGGGGGATATGGGGAGGGAGAAGGACAGGAGTGAGGGTAGAAGGAGACGTTGGCACAGAGGGGAAAGTGTCAGGACATCAGGCCCGTGGTAGGTGATACCCATGGGGGCAGCAGGGGAGGAAAGCAGGACCTTGCAGTGTCTGGGTGGCTGGGAGAAGAAGGGGAAGGATACAGTCCTGACCAAGACAAGATGATAACTTCCATCATTGAATAACTGTGTTCTCCTCCTTGAAATCACACTGCCAGACGTAAGGCACCATCTTCCTGTGCTGTCAGCAAATAGCAAAGGGAAGATGTCTGTCAGCCCAAATGCTCTGCATTGGCTGATCAGTATAAATAATAGGCTTTTTAGTGAGAGATAATGTTGTCAGTAAGATCCATGCAGCAGTAAGGTCCATGCAATACTTTGTTGCAGAAATTTAAAGCTATGAAGACAATGACACGGATGACTATAATTGAAGATGGTATCAAGAAGCATTAGATACAAGGACAACATTAATTTTGATTTTTCTCAACTTCAAGCACTTTGTCTTGTAGCTCAAATGTTTTTATAGCAAAAATTTGCTTCACGTTGTTCTCAATATACAATGCCCAACATGTCCCACTTAACTAATTTCAGTTGTCTGGCCCTGGAAATCTGTACCCATATGAGTAATGCTTGCACACATGAAAAAATCACCAGAATTAGCTGACACCACTTATCACCTCCTAATTTACGAGAGTGAACAGATCCTGAAATACTTGCCCATTTAATTTACTGAACATGCTAAAGTTAGTCCAGTTTGTGTGTAATTAATGAAAGTATTTTAAAACAGGGTCTGCTGCCTCTTGCCTGCTCCTGCTTTGTTGTTCAGATACAAATACATTTTAAATAAACATATATTCCTATTCCAACAGCAAGTGAGCATCTGTCTGTGTCAAGCCTTATCACAGCTATCTGGGTTTTTTGCATTTCTGTTTCTCTCTCTGTTGGTGTTGCTTTTACCTTCTCAGGATGGAACTGGATCCAGAGTCAAAAGAATGAAATAAAGATGTGTCCAGGTTGTGCATGTTTCGGCATATTTATTCCAACTTCAGGATATACATCCTGTGAGCATCAAAACAAATTAGTCTACAGTACAAGGAGTCTATGGTCTGGCTGTTTTCAAGAGAAAATGCAGCTGGATTTTTCGTGCTAGAGAAAAAGCTTCATTTTCCTGCAGCAAGCTTTTATTTTTTGAGTCTAATTGCAAACTCCTCAGGTATGTAGAAGAAGCTGTTTATCAGGGGTGAAATAAAATAATAATCACTGTCCCTCAGAGCTTGTAGAGCGGTCTCCAGGAAGTCTGGTACCTGGGTGAGAAGAGCCACCCCCTACTGCCATGAGATGGGGCAGTGTGGGGCTTCCCCTGGCTGGAGTATCCCTCATTTCGGGGTTCTTAAATCAAAGGGTAGTTAGTACACACATTCATAATAATGACCAGCTTTCTAAAATAGTAAAATGGCAATTATGTAGGGCTGCAAGCAAAGAACAGTTTCTGAATGAGAGAAAATTAGTTCAAAGCATGTGATTAAATAGTGGTAAGCTTAAGGTCTTAATTCTCATCTGCCACTACGTGAAGCAGGAGTAACTCATTTGTAGTCAGTGAAGCTGCAGAGATGTAAAATGGCATTGGGGGAGAATCAGGCCATTGTTCTCTGCAAAACTTACTGATAAGATATTAATTACTAAAGAGAAAATGCCATCAAAGTATTTGAAATGCTTTGCAGAATTCAGGAGACAAACTCATTAAATGCTATGTCATACAGGGAATTAGTTCCAAATTTGTGAATGTGGAGAAGGCAAATGCTGCACTACAGATAAATGAAAGATCATCTTGAAAGCCTTCTTCGGAAGACCACTTGCTTTTGGAGCGGGAGCCAACCCCCCACATTACATCCAGAGACATGAAACAATTCCAGATAAAATAAATCACCCTGAACCTTGGTCCATCTCACATACTGAATGCCAGCCAACTGCAGTTGTTTAAGGTTTGTAGAAGTTCACTGGACTCTGTTTCCTGCCCAGCCTGTCTCCCCTTCCTCCCCTCCACTCATAGCTCTCATCTTAGGTCAAACAAATCTTGGAAGCAGAAAAATTAAACACCATGTGCGGTCTTTCTAACTGAACACCCAGTTAAGGCGCAAGAAATCTCTGGGGAAAATCCCACCTCCAGGGATATGATAAAATCTATGGTAAACTTTTCATTTGATCTCTCCAAGGGCAAGATTTTATGCTCATCCTCAGGATAATCCCCAGATTGTTTTTCAGACCCTAACTGCTGAGACAGGGTGACCAAGGGTTTGAAGATTCTGCTGTCTTTTTGAACAAAAGCCCTGAGCAGTTAACCCTCGATTAAGTCCACCATACAGGAGATGAAGCATATTAGTTTACAAGAAGGAGCAGCAGAGGAGTTATGGAAATGACCATGTCACAGGGCACAGTGCTGTGAGCCTCAGCCACCACGTGTGCTGTGTCCTGCTGGCAGCCCCTGGATGCTGAGGTTCTCAGTCCAACATCATGGCTGTCTTCCCCTAGTCTATTTGCCACAGGCAGGGGCAAAAGCCCTATGGCAAAATGCTGGGAGTGAGGCTTCTCAGGGTTGAGTTCCACATCCGGCTGTGCGATGCAACAAGCGAAGCAGGACAAGATGTAGTTGTCACATGAGACAGGGCAAGGTGAAGATGCCATGGTAATATGTCCAGAATATATGACCTGTGTGCAACACTGTCCTGGGATCTGATGGGGTGATTACATTCCTGTCAAGAGATCTTTGTGGAGGGAAGAGCCCTTTGAATGTCCCTTACATCCAGCTCTTTCTTGTCGCTATTGTTCAAACCCAACCTCTCAAAGCAGAAGGTTCACACTCTGCCATTGGCGTCATTATGTAGTGATCACACTTTGGGACTGGTGGCAGGAGCTCAAAAGGATTATTCACAGTCCCTTGAGCTGCCAAAGAGGCTGTCCACTGCAGAGCAGCAGGAGTGGTTCTCTGGCTCACGGGAAGATGTGTCTGCCAGGACAGCAGTGTCCTCAGCTGAGGGCCATGTCTGCCAGGACAGCAGTGTCCTTAGCTGCAGGACTCACCTTGTCATTACCATCCAGTCCTGGGTGCCTGCAGTTCAAATTTCTGGGTGACAAGAAGCATAACAGGTATATAGCCATTGTCAAAGTGGTCATGAGAACACAATTTCACTCCTTAAAAGAGAGATGACTTGTGCATCAGCCAGAAACTGCTCTGATTATGTCTCTCAGTGAATGGTGCTGCTGCCTCACAGACATAATTTCCATCTTGAGTGGCACAATGCAAGTGTCACCTTTTCCTTGCACTCTGGGATGGATGCTCTCCCGCTACCAGATAGTTCAGACTAATCTTTGAGTTTTCATGGTTTAGAGCAGTGCAGCTGTCAATCCTGTGGTATAATTCCAGGCAATAGTGCAGACGCTCAAGGAGATCCTGTCTGACCCAGTGGGTGTAACCACAGAGGCTCACAGGCAGAGTCCCTGGAGGTGCAAAGTCTTAGACACGATGCAGAGACTGACCTGAAGAGTGTCCAGCTGCCCAGTTTGGAGAGGGTGGAGGTTTTGGTCGTCCTGTTGCAATGGTAGTGGTAGCTGTGAGCACCCTGGTGCCAGACAGTGTTGCTCACTGAGGCAGCATGTGGCCAGGCTGGCTGACTGCAGGTGTTTGAGACCGTGGTAGGAAGGGAAATGTGTGCCACTGGCTAGAGATAGATGTACAGCATGAGGTCCTTCAGTGAAGGTAGCCACTGTCTGTGTGGAGAGTGGCTGACCTGGCCTCTATTGTCTGTGATTTCCTAAGGCAGCAAAACCACGTGGGCCTGGGTCAGGGCAGGACCCAGAGAAGGTGTGAGCCAGAGAAACCACCTAGTGCTTCTGGGAAGGACCAGAAGTTGACATATATCAAAGGTCAGGAAAAGGCTTAGATGCAGCCACAATGGGCTTAATTTAACAAGTGAATGAATTACAAGCAGTGCCTGGAGCAGCCACTCGTCACATTAACATGCAGCTCCAAGGCCAGCCGGGAGAGTGTCCTTATCCAACAACAGGTCACAGATCGAGGAGACATAGTAGAAAGAGTGTCTTTTTTTGTGAGTGATGTGTTTTCAATCCAAATATACATGGAACCTATTTTAACAGGAAATTTATACTAAATTGAGGAAAATTTTAGAGATACCCTTTTTCATTCTTGCAAAGGTATCTTTTCAAAACAGACCAAAAAGTAGATTAATAGTCTGGAATAAGAAACAATTAAAACAGCAAACATCAAAGTCATGGCTGTGCTGCTGCAGTGTCTCATCACTGGGCATCAGCTTGCTGGAGCTGTGTCCGTTCCAGTGTTTTGTTAAAACACTGCATTGGGAACAGTAATTAAACAGATTCTGATGATGGTTTTCAACACATGCCAGCTGGCTCCCAGCCAGTGTTGAAGCAGAAACATTGTGGAAACTCATGGTCAATGATGACTTTGATCTTTGAAGGGCTTTGTAGTGGTGGAAGGAAATGGGAGGATAGGAGGGAGGGAGAAGGATGCAGGCAGTAGGGAGAAAAAAGACTAATGTGCATTGGAATTATCACCTTGACAAAGGCAGTGGCTGCTTTCTTCTTTCCCCTCTTTCTTTACATGGGATAGTAGGCACAGTCATAAACTTTATGGTAAAGATTCATGTTTGTTAATGGCAACCCATATGAGCAACAGAAGTCCCGTTAATATTCCCACACATGTCGTTGGGATTGCTCTGTGAGTGCCTTCCTCTGCACGCTGGCTTGCAGTGGCAGGCTCTGCCAGCATGTGGAGTTGCAGTGGACACTGCATAGTGTTGGAAACCTTCAGGACAGGATCCAGAACAAAGATGAAGAAGAGCTCTTCTGCAGCCAAGAGAATCATAAACACACATGCTATTCAAATTATCTGCTTAGACATTGCCTGAAATGCTACAACAGCTACAGCTCTTTAGGCACAAGAAGATCATTGCTTCTGTCCCACAAGGTTCACTTTACAAGGTTTAGCTGTTTCATGAATGAAGAACAGATATAATGGACAGCCACATCTGGGATGAACGAGCACAGAGGGATGTTTCTGCAGTTCTGACCAGTTAGTTGAAATTTGGTATGACTTTCCCATGTTAACAGCAGTAGGCACAAAGAAGGAGAATAATTTTGTCTTTTCAAAGCCTTAGAGACTTAGAGAGGTAGAGGATGCTGCTGATTTTCAGGTGTAATGCCAGCTGTGACTTGGTCAGAAATGAGCCCATGTTCCCAGCCTGTGCTGGAGGGCTGTGAATACTGGTGTGGTCTCTCTAAAGTAAACCACTCTTCTGAGATCACAGATGCTTTCACTCTATTGTTCTTAGGAAATTCTTTGCAGAAGTAGGATTTGCTTGACAGGAACTTACAGAACTACTTACAGAAGTGGGATTTGCTTGTCCTTCTGTAGGACCCCAGGAAAGCTGGAAAAACTTGCAAATATCTTCGCATTGAAAAAAACCAAACCTATTTGCCTTCCAAATTCTTCACTAATATTAGCTGGTGATACTTACGATTTTTCTTTCTTTCTTGTTTTCTGTAGTGAACAATATTTTAAATTCACTAAATCCTAGCTCAGGAAGGACACATTTAGCAGCTGCAGGGTTTTGGTGCAACTCCTAAGAATTTCAAAGAATAAAGTCCTTAATGACTCCTCCTGTGCTTTTGCACACACAAAAGATGCTGTCAGTGAGAATAACCTTTATTTTAGTTCAAGGATTCTAGCAGATAACTGAGTTAAGTAACTAACCTTGCATCAGCTGAGCTCCTAAAGACGTCAGTAATCATTTCACTCCTCACCTGCTTTAATTGCAAGGTGAGACAACTAAGCATGAACTCTGGTGGGAGCATTTTAAACTAAAGCATTTCCGCCAGAACTGAGTGACAGTAGTTCAGTTTTGTATCTGAGTCATAAGAAAACAATAAGCTGGAAAAGATAACCCTATTGTTTACAGGATAGTGTCTGGCCCCACTGCGAGGAGACCTTGAACTGGAATGAAAGTACAAGCAATCTGAGAATCATTCTTGTCTTTTATGTCAACCAGGTCCTCTGTGCAGACATATTTAATTGACTTACAAACTACTAATAGCAAAGGAATTTATGTAAACCAGTTATAAAACAATTTAAGGGTGCAAGATGGATCTCATCCTCTTAATTAAAAACCTATTAATTAATGTAATTTTTTTGTTTATACAATACATATTGCAAACTTCTTCATGTAGTGTAAACTTTGAACCTGGAACTCTGACTGCAAAAACAAGCATGGCATTGAATGCCTCAGCAATATGCAGAAGTACAAATGCCATTCCCAGAAAAAATATTCTGGTAATTACATCCACTGTGGACTCTTAGGTAAGGTATATTTCTGTGTGCTTCTCCAAGTGCATCACATAACTTGAGCATCCTTGCTTTTTGTATTTGTTTGTGTGCTGAGGCAGGCTTGCAGAAATGTGGAAAAGAAGAGCAGCATGAAATCAGAGGTGCTTCCTCAACAAATGGAGCATGTACCCACTTGGTCTTCCTGTTGGCTTGCAGGAAAGAGACCTGTAATCATAGCAGAGCCAACTAAAATGCTCAGCCTCTTTGTCATTATTTCAGTGCTATGACAAAATCCTTGTTTAAAAATTGGGAATAAAGAACAACTCTAGCTGCTGCAGTAGTAAGGACTAAAGCAGGTCAGCAGCCACTGCTGGAAAAGCAGGCTCTTCCTACAGGGCTCTCAGCTCCTCTCACTCCCAGCTCAGCAGCCATGGGTGCTGCCAGGCCCCTGACATAGAATAAAATCCCTGAAATTTTGTCCTATACAAGGACACCCCACCTTGCCCACCCTGCAGGGAGTCAGGAGCCAGGCCTGCAGCACAAGCAAAGGAGTAATTCTTTACAGAGAGTGCATGGCTGCCTCTCTCTGTCCCAGGATGCTGCTCCCAGCACTGGGAGGAGCTGCAGAGCTGCACTGCAGCTGGAGCATTGGCCACCTGCATTTTTAACTGGATTTTTCCCAGGTGGGTAGACATTTATCCATCCATGGCTGATTTTCTACAGCAAGCTGTGGTTTTGCTAAGTGAAGGTAGTAAGGCAGAGAATCTTGGTCTGAAGCAAGGCCTGGTTTACTGCAAGTGCAAAAGGGAAACAAGGCCAAGGTAATAATCTTCTACAGCGCTGCCAGTGAAGCCACTCTCACACTGGCCAGCCCTGGGGGCACGTGGCAGGAGGGGCTGGCACCTGTGGGGAAGGACAGGCACACTTGTGCTGCCCACGGGCAGCTGCAGCCATGTGTCACTGTGGGAAGGTGTCCATGGCCCAGGCAGGGGAGTGACAGCCACATGTGGCTTAAAATTGTCTTGTTGCAAGACCTCAGCACCAGGCTGGGAGCTCTGACCTCAAGCCTCTGCCCTGCCAGGAGCACCCACCATGAGGCTGAATGTTCAGCTCAGCTGCAGGTGGAAGGAGAAGGAGGGGGAACACTTCTCCACTGCCCAGGAAGAAACAGGGACAGGGCACTGATGGCTGAGAGGCTGTCATGTAGCAGGAGCAATGTGTCTACAGCTTTGTGTTTTGTTGGAAGTCACAGTATGAATGGCTAGGAAGTCACATCTGCATCCCAGTGGAGAGCTACACAAAGCCCAGTAAGAGTAGCATTTCTTGATGACCCTTCCTTTCTTAATTAAGCATTATTTTCCAAAGTACTTGATGAAACTGGAGCCACCATTTTCCTTGGTGAACCAGGTTGCTGCTACCCTTACTCTTCTGGACTGGCCACGTGAGAGGTGAAAGGGGATTCCTAAGAGATCTTTAGTCATAGTTTAAACAGACCTTGCTTTTTTGGTGGAGTGCGATGGCACAAAAAGTTACTCCTCCCTTAATGAGCCCCTGGGGATCCAGCTGTGTATTTTTTCAAGATCTGTGATGCACATATGTATCTATATGGCATCCTCCCAAATCCTTTCAAAGATAAAATGTGAGATGAACATCTGGTTTGCACTATTACAGTCCTTATTAAACACTAATTTCTTCTTCAGAAAAGCACCATCTGCCACAGCTCAAGCCCTTGTTTTCTAACATGGATTTTTCTTCAGAAGTACACAATGAAATAAATCCTCACCAGTTATAGTCCCCAGAAATTTCCTGAGATGAAAAAACACAGTGACAGTAGTAGACTCCAAGAGCTGATTTGTTTCAAAAGTCCTACATTCTTATTTGACTTGGTAAGAAAGTATGTTATCAAGGATACTAGTTCCACTTCACATTATGAAGAGTACACTTAAATGTTTTGATAAATCCCTTGCTGAAGAATTTGATACTTTTTCAGCAGCTTAGAGCCCTGCGTCTTCAAGCCTTAATAGTCAAGGTGCAGATTTAGCAAAATCTCTCTTGTTTCTCACAAAATTTCTGGAAAAGAGAGACAGCTTGTTATAGATATTAGAAAGTTAATTTTCATGCCAGTTCAGTTTGTCTTTATGACCCCTGTTCTTCTGCCCAGCAGCAGAAGAGAGGAAAACACCTCTGAGCCGTCCATCATCTGCTGCCTCATTCAGAGGCAACAGGATTCCCTGCATTTCCTGTGGTTCTGAGTCTCTCAAGTCTTTTACGTGACATTGGAAGGTTCACCTCACTCTGCTCAGGAGCTTGAGTGTCTAAAAGGATTATAGCCTCCTGGGCTCTTAGGCCCTTATTCTTGCCCATTACTAAAGCAAATCTAAATAAATGCTATTAAGAGGCTAAATTCAATTTGCTGTCTCCTGGTGTTCTGGTATCTCACCCATGAGAAGCTGTGTGCATATCACTGTGCCACGGAGCACCACAGAGTCAGCACCCTCACAGGGCTTTGTGAAGTGCTGAGTGGGCAATGGGCAGCAATGGGGCATGACTCCCACCTCTGCAGGCAGTCCTGCCTGGAGAAGATGAAGCTGAATGAGCACATTTAGTTTGATTTCAACCCTGCTCAGGTACTGGCAGCTGAAGAGATTTGCACAGAAAGAGCTACTGCCAGGATCAATGTTGGAAGACCAGGGTGGACTCAGCCCCTCCACCTGTAGATGGCTGAGGATCTGACTTGACGAGGACAGGCAAGCCCCTGAGGGGACTTTTTCTCCAAACATGATACTGTGGGTCCTTTCTCTCTGAAGAGACCCCCAAACCTGCTGAATGGCTGGTGTCAATGGCAGGCTAGAGTGTGGCTGAACTCCACAAATGCCTCACAAGGATGCTTTTCCTCATGTCAACATCCAACTGCAGCCTCCTGCACCCCCAGCTCTCTGTGATGACAACATGCTTGCAAAACTTGTGTTTGCAAGTTCTTGCTGCATTTTGATGCCTGTGTAATTCCCAGGTGTTTGCATGGTCCATGGTGCAGCGCAGTATGGGCACAGCCATGGAGACTGGGACTCCTGCTCTTCTCTGCAGCCTGCTCTGCTGAGCTGCCTGCCCTGCCTGCTCTCCTCTCCCAGCAGTACTGGAGTTTATGGTCACAGCAGCAACAAAAGGGAATTAAGAAAAGTAACCTCATCATGATACAGCTTCGTGGTGAAATTGTTGAAGTTTACATACTACATAAGCCCCATTTTTCTAGTCTCAACCTGCTCTCTGAAAATTACTAGAAAGTTGTACCAATTAGTGACAATGCAAGAGATGGGGGTATGCCTTTTAGTGTAAATCTGAAATTGATCCCAAATTTGCTGCTGATAAAAGTGCTTCAAGAAAAACCTTGGGAGGTATAAACAGTGTAGGGATTTTCATCAGTTATGACGTGTTGGGTGGAGGTTTATATCTGTATCAGCTTGACAGTAAATTTTACGAAAGTGAGGGATTGACAGGTAGAAACTGATTATAAAGAGTGGGCGAGCATCACATGGAGCCAGAAATGCCTGCTCACACCTTGGTGAACATGGGGAAGGCACGAGTGCTGGCATGCTGACTTAAGGGGAACTGTTTTCCTGCATGTCTGTATCTGATCCAAAATCTGTACACCTGAGGGGAGGGAAATGTTCAGCCTCCCATGGAAATTGACACCAATAAGAAGGGCTCAAGGGAGACCCGGGCATGGCCACAGCTATTTCAGGGAAGAATGACCTTTTCTTAGTGGTTTCTGGATTTCGGTGTTGATCCAGGTCAAATAGTCCTCACTTGCCCTCTGGTACCAGAACCAGACCGTGAGGTAAGGTTCAAGAGAGCAGCTGAACCACTGCACCTCTCCTGTCGGATACTCCTCTGCCTGTGGTGCTGCCCCTCAGACACCACACTGGAGCAGAGCAATTTCAGAAGCTCTGTAATTACCTCAGCAGGAAATGGGGCCAAAATCACAGTGGGTTCAGTGCATTGGTATCTTCTCGAGCTGTGCCTATTGCATAAAATCCTCCTGTTGGTCCTCCCGTGGTACATCTTTGCCAAACAGCTGGGGAGGTCTCAGTATACCTGCTACTAAAATGGAAACACAGGCAAGTGGTAAAATTTGCTTCAGAATCACAGGCAATCCTGTTCTTGAGGGTGGCACTGGCAGAGCAGCCCAGGGCGGGCAGGCTGCTGCTCTGCCCATCACCCAGCCGGGTTCTTTGCAGGAAGGGGGGTCAGAGGTGGAGGTCGCCTCTGTGTCGCCCTCCAGGTCAAGGATCAGTCTTGTGGCATTACTTAAAAAACAGAAGAGTGAATGTGTAACCTCAGCAATGTCACCAAAATTCCTTTTGACCATTAAACAAAATGAAAGAGCCATCCAGAGCCACGGGAGTTTCTGTGCCTGAAAATTACCTATGCAACATTGCTGTATGGTTGCTACCAGCTGATGGATATCCACTGCAGTTTTATATACCCCAAGTGTGAAAAATCCAATACAAACTCAAATTCCTCAGGACTTACTTCACAGGAATTTTAATTTTAAATGGCTCATGCACACGGGCAGACTTTGAATGAGAAGCAGATGTCCAGATCCAATACCTATTGTCAAGCATATGCAGAGGACGGTAAGATGCAAAGCAGCAAACTCTAAACATGTGACCTGAGTTGGTTGTGTGAGCCACGTCCATGGACTGAGCTGAGAGTTTACAGGAACTTACTGCACAGAATAATTCCAGCAGGGTACGAGGAGTTTCATCCCGTTGCCTGAGGGAGGTTTGATGACTCTGTACTGCATGCTGCAATCCTCAATCAAAACGTTTCACTATGTTCAGTTCACCGAATGGGAACATCTGGCAATTTACAGCAGAACGTCTTGTAGCATTTAATGCCCGAGTATCTCTTTCCTACAACCTATTTTCATTTACTGAACAGAGTCCCAATTTCCTGAATTTTTAAACAGTCTTGCTAACATAATCAAATTACCCTGATTCCTCGGCAACGATTTCTAAAAGTCATAAAAGCGCTGTTCTGGCTTTGCAGTGAATCCCTGTTACATGTAGAAGATTTTGTAAACACTTTAAATAGAATGCTTTTAATTCAATCAGACGAGTAAACAGTGTTTGGTTTTGACTATTCAATGTATTTGAGCCACAAGCATTTTTTCAAGTGAGTGGCTATGGGAGTTTGTAATGCAACACAAAGCAAACACTGAGAATATAAAATCACACTTGTTCAAACAGGATTAGAGAGTTTATTCTAGCAGAGTTTCCAAGGATTTAAAAGAGAAAATAGCAATTTTTTTTTTTTTTTGCTTAGAGAGGTGGAAACTATGTGATGCCTGGTCAGTGATTGTACTTGGTAGAATCCCAGTGATACCATGCAGTGGTTCTTGCTGGGTAGCAGGGCAGGGATGCCATTCATTTTTTACAGTTTCCCAGCCCTCTGCATCTCTCTCCAGTTCTGCCTTTGCTCAGCAATTGCTTTCATTGTATTTCGTTTACATGAACTGGAAGCCAGAAAAGAACTAAAAGCCTATTTCTGGCACACATGCAGCAGCTGCTGAAAATAGGAGCTGCTCCATGTGTCTTCATGTATGCTTTTTACAGGCCCTGTGTAAGACATGGGGTAAGGAAGGGAGGAGTTTCCTTGGCCTGGGGTATGGGTACAGTGCCTCAGCCCTTGCTTGGGCTCTTGCTCTCCTGCCCACATCACTGCACCTTCCCTGCATCCCTCCTCCCTCTCCATGCCTCCCTGTGCCTCCTACAAAGGTCTGCAGTTACCTTTTGCCAGCATTTCCCAGTAAAACCTCCTACACAGTACTGAAAACATCCAAAAGCATGGAGTGGGCATCATCCCTCCTCCACTTCCAGCATGGTGTCTGGCCATCCCCTCTCCCACAGCCTTCCTCCCCAAAGCAGCAGCACATCAGGGTGACATCAGAGCTTCATAGGAAATGACTGCAAAAACCTCACCCCATTCAAAATATTAGGCAGCACAGATGGGTCTCTGCAGACTCCCCTAGAAGTATTTCCTAGGTACTGCATTCCAATTTTCCGTGATAGTAAAGTATAGGTTGTGGGGGTGTGTGAATCCTTTGTCCTGGATGATGGTTATTTGTGAGCCCCTACCCATTTCTGCAGAGGTGCTTGTTATTTGTAAGCAGACATTGAACTGCTTGAACACATGATTTGTAGAATATGGGTTGTGCACAAACACAACCACACAATTTTTTTGTTTAGTTTTTTTTAATTTTTTTGGGGTTTTTTGTGGGTTTTTTTTTTTTGTGTTTAGTTTGGTTTGGTTTGGTTTTTTTTTTGGCTTTTTTTGGGGGGGGCGGTTTGTTTGGTTTTTTTTGTTTTGTTTTGTTTTGTTTTTTTTTTTTTTTTTTTTTTTTGTTTTATGCAATTGGCAATTTAAATGACACAGTGTTATTTCTGATCCTGCATTAGATGGCTGAAGTATTTTAAAGAGAAGAGGCGAGAACAGTAGGCAGAAAACAATGCCATTCTGCTGCAAAGACACATTTCTTCTACTACTCATCATCAACTTCCATGGAATTTTTGTAGGCCTGAACAGTGGTCCAAATATTGTCAAAATGTCAGTAATAAAATTCCGTTGTACCCAGGGTATTAAAAAAATATACTAAAAATGTAGATTGCTTTTACCAACTGACCTCATGTGTCTGCATAAACACCCACATTTGTACAGGGACACGTGGGGATGCAAAACCAGAAAAAAATATATTAATCTTGTGCAAATACCATGTGTACAAACAGTATGTAAGCATCTACTGTCAAAATATACAATTTTGCAATCCTTCTGCAAAGTTTGAGGAAATGTTTAGTGTTACCCATTATTGTGTAGAATCTCTTAATGCTGTCTTGATTAGTACTCTGTTAGTAGTACAAAATTCTTGTCAAAAAAGGTTAGAGAGCTGAATTTTTATTGTCAATTTCCTTAAAGTTGATGTTCAAGTAATGTTTAGCCACTGCAGTGGTACCTAATTATTTCTGCTTTTGTTCAGGACACTGGAGTGCTCTAGAGAGCCTGGGTAATACGAGTGAGAATTTATGAGTCATTATGGTGAACAGAAGCTCTGATACAAGATAAAACTGGCTATTCCCCATGGGTATTTCCAAGAAAGGGTGACAGTCGTCCCAGACATTTTGGGTCTGGGCAGCACTGCCCTGTGCTGTGCCCCTCTCACTGCTCCACAGCTCTTCATGCTGAGGGCTGAGCAGCTCCACTGCCCCAGGATTTTGAGGCTGTGGAAAAGCAAAGCTTGGAAGTGCATCCCTATATCAGCAAGTCCTCCCTATATCAGCAGATTCCAGAGCTAACAAAAGGTGCAGGTTAGGGCTCCTTTTCACCTCATTGATGATCTAATGCTCACTTCCATTTGACCAAAATAGGAAGAATGGGCTTAAAATAGGGAAAGTGAATGCCTTCAGTGGAATATTTAGATTCTGAAGAGTTATCAAATATATTTGTCACATGGGTGGGAGAATTTCCCCATACAGCTTGCAAGATGACATTGCAAAAAGACTACTTATAAGGGTAATATTAGGCAATAGTCATATTTTTAGCAACATTTTAAGTAATTTAGCATCTGGAAATAAGGAGAGAGAATCACTCCCAAGTGATTCACACTGTAGAATCTGCTTTGTAGGCCAGAGTTTGGGATGCTCTCTGCTATCAGTAGCTATTTCTGCAGCAGGCTGCAGTGTGATACCATGAATCATTCAGCACCAGTGTTTAGTGCTTTCTCAACAGCCTGTACCCAGGTCAGACCTTTCTTAGAATCCAACCACAATGGCAAAGCTTGCACAGGAGGATCTTCAGACATGAGACAGTCTCAACCTAGAAAATAACCTTGTCCACAAATCTAATGGTGAAGAATTCCTCTTTTTTCTCAGCTATACGTGTGGCATGCCTTTGACAGTGCAGGGACATGAAAAAGTCTATGGCCCTAAACAATGGTAATGGAGTGAGTTAAATGGTAATAGTTCTCCTGCTGGAAGACCTCTTGCAGTTTTTCAATCCCTCTTTCTTGGTTATTTTTATTTAGATAAATGAAACATAAATTAACAAAAGAATTACTGAGCATTTTGGAAACAAATTTCAAAACTTTATAACCAGCTGATATAGTTGTCTGTTTACAAAATACTGAAGCAATGAGATTCTCATTGCATTTGTTGAGAAGGGAGGGCTAGGGTATTTATAGAATTTATTTTTCCCTGACCAAAACCATGCTCACAATACATTACACCTCTTGCATCCAGGTATTGGTCTTTGAGGTTTTTTTTCTAGATTAAAGCCCTGGTAGGGTAGGATTGTACCATATCAAGATCACATAAAATAAATTAAAACCTCCTTTTCCACAGCTGCATGCTACAGCATCCATGGGGCTCACTGTTGGGGCCTCCAGTCAAGGCCAGCAATTCACTGACACGACAAATCAGATGGGGACACTGGCAGCTAGTAAGGCACAATATGAAACTTTAAATTCCTGCCTTTTATCATTTAATCTCATCACCTTGTCATGGAGGCAGCATTTTATTGGTAAGCTTTGGAAGTCGGTAAATAACATCGTGTAGAAAAGTGATGTGAATCAAGTGCTCATAGAGATTTCAAATACCTCTGCAGATGGTAGAAGCAGGAGATGGGCACTGGAATGTATGCTTTTTTAAAAATTTATTTTGGTTTGTGTTTGGGTTTTGTTTAAACTGCTGCAGGTTGTATAGTTCATTTGCAATTAAAATACGAAAGACCGAGCGGCCCCAGGAACAGAGTCATTTCCGATTGTGGCAGTGAAAGACAAGAATGTTGAAATTTCAGTAAATGTTATTCACAGCCTCTTACTTATCAAAAGAACCATGCTATTTAGAGGTAACTAATGGATAAAATATGAACAAAGATTAAACTACAAAGGCTAAAAAAGGATTATTTAGAGCATTGCCATTATGCAAAATCCTGACATTAATATTTAGACACTCATGAACACTTACATAACTGCAGCTTATTTTTAATGGTCCTCTATCTTGCTTTGACAACAGGCTGACAAAATGTAATTTAGGACTATAAGCTGTGAGCCCCACATGGAGAAGAAAAGCCTGTAATTCACATCATGCCCAGGCTTTTAAGACTTAAGAGACGATAGCAATTGTATGGCAGAGTGCAGCTTGCAGGGCAATATCCACTTACATGCCATTTGAGCACCTCAGGCTATACAAAGTGCTGCAGAGTGCATCATTAAAAAAACAGGATGAAAAGCCAGTTTAGTTACAAGTGAGCTGACATGAAGGCAAATTAATTCATAAAGTACGAAGAAGAAAGAAAGTCCTGGTTCTGTCAGTCCAGCCACATATCCACTGACTCGGGCACATCTGTGACTTCACTTTGTGTTGTTGATTCATCACGCCAGATTTTCTGTCCTTCCCATGGTATAAAACTGCAGGAAAGGGGTAAAGCATCAGATCAGTATTTCCCAGGCAAATAGAAAGTCAAGCAGAGCCAATGTTTTAAAAACCCCCATGGTTTGTGTGTGCTAGGAAATCAAGGTTATTAGTTAACATTTGTTTTTTCCTTATCCAGCCTTAAGTTAATAATTATTAAGCCTGTTTTGAGAAAGACAGGGCCAGGGCTTGACCCCTGTTAAACATGGATGTCACCAGTAATTAGTCAGGGCTGCCCCTGACGTGCTCCCTGGGAACTCGGTGTGGGTGACAGGCTGTGGAGGTGCTGCTGCAGCACCTGAGTGGCTGATCTGCCCCTGGTTTGCGTTGCTGCAGCTGTTTTTCGCTTGGAGGAATCTGTTAGTGGTTCCCTGAGAAAGACCCTCAAACCCTGGTGTGTGGCTGTGCTCTGAGTTTGGAGGTGAAGCCCTGCTCCTGCTCTCCACACTCAGGTGCTAGGGGTCGGGCACATGGGGCTGAGGACACTGAGGCCAGGTGGCTCTAAAGAGAGAGGAGCCCCAGACATCTTGGGGTGAGGGCTGATGATGCCTTGGAATGGCTACCTAGAACAGAGGCTAGACAGAGTTAAAGCAGGTATTTACTGAAGCCTTCAACAGGCCTTATTGAAGGCCTTGGGCAGTGCAAAAGCCTTGCAGAGACTACACCCAAAGTGGACGATGGCCACAAGTTTTTCATACAGATATAAGTTTGGACTGTTTGCGTATCAGGGGTTAATTGTCCAATTGCAGCTTCAGGTAATGAAGTCATATTCCCCAGTTTGCTCCTCCCCAATTCACTTTTGTTTATACTTTTTGGGGCCTGAGGCTGTGAGGGTGACCTTGGTTCTCAGGCCTGGAAGGATTTTTTTGTCTGACCAAAATGGGAAGAGAGCTTACTAACATTCTATATGGAGTTCAGAGTTAGATGCTAATGCAGTACAGGATCTGAAAAATATAGAAGCTAAAAATTTAAGGCATCACTGATGCTGCTGCTGTGCTGGGGCATGTCTCAGCGTGGCTGGCAGGGTGGCTTCCCCTTGGTTAGACCTCTCAGGGGCCAGTGGCCTCTGAGGAGTTGAGTGGGAGTCCCATCTCTTTGCTTGTCATGGTATGTCCTCGTTGTCTCCAGTTTTATGGCTGCATGATTTGGCCTTGAATTTATATGCATAAAAATAAGTGTTTATATTCCCACTCTAACAAAGGTTGGCTTTATTGAGAGATTGCAAGCAAGAGAGAGTGAGTATAAAAGTCAGATGAAGACAGAAGATCACAAATGCTCAGTCGGCATACCTGCCATCAGTGAAGGTCTGTTGCTGCACTACATTTCCAACCTTCTCCTCAACTAAACTCCCAGTGGAGGCTCATGGTGGAGTGTTGGTCTGGGTCTTGGACACTCTGGGAGAGACCGCAGACGTTGTTCCTGTCCTTCTCCTCCCAGAGCTCATCAGGGAACTGAGCAAGGCTCTGGTTCAGTGCTAGGCTCTCCTTGGCCAAGCCCTGGAGCCTGGGCTGCACACCACCACCAGTGGCCAGCACTTTTCACTCCTCATCCTCTTTTACGTAATGAGCTCTCAGCTGGGCTGTTTGCTTTATGTCAGCTCTGCAATAACTGGTTTAATCAACACCTTCATCCACTCTGGCTGGCTACAGAGGGAGGGAAGTAACAGACAAGGTTATTAGCCCTCTGTGTGACCTCCAGGCCTGCCTAGTGCTTTCCAGACCAGCATAGGTGTCCTGAACCTGGCTGACACCTGGCTCTTCCTTTTGTTGATGGAGCCTTTCTTAGATAACAGCCCTCTAGAAGGTGCTTTGTGGTTTCACAGCTTTCCCAAATCTCTAACTGAGATGGTGTAGTCCATCCCTGTAGAAAAAAGAAGCCTGATAACAGTGGTGACTTGCTAAAGAGGTGTTGGCCTCAATGTCCATGCAGATTATGGGAGGGAACTGGGACAATCTTAGTGGATTAGTCTGGGACAAGGATGGGCACCCATGCTTTCTGCTGAGGCTGCTGGAGAACACCCTTTCCCTGGAGATATGCTTGAGATTTCCACAGGATTGTATCACTTGGGTCATCCTACATATTGTTTAAGGATCATTCAGGCAGCCAGCCCAAGGGTGTGATCTTAAGACAATATTATCATAGAACTGCTTCCCTCAGCTCCTGCTGCCAGCAGGTAACATGAGCATCTCCTGAAGGACTGACCCTCCCAGATCAAACACTGCTGCAGAGAAGACAGTGGCTGATGGCTCTTAGTGGTGCTAATGCAAAGTGTGGTGGTGTAACTTCATGAGACTCAACATGCCACTGTGTTAGTGTATTAAAATGACTGTGAGAAAAAGTAACTTCAGATCTGACAGTTGTAATTTCTTTCTTCACTTCTTGCTATAAACTCTTCCTCTTCCATCTTTTTCTGATCATCTTTACTGAGAGAACTTGTGTCTTGAAGACATTTGTAATAGGGAGCTGGAAGCATCCTGTTTAATGTGTGACACTCAAAGGAAGTGACACTCAGTGCAGGATTAACCTGACAGAGGACAGGCTGACTTCGTCCTGAGCTGGAGCAGGCACTGTTATGGCTCTGTTGGAAAAGAGGCATCAGGCAGAAAATCTGGGGAGCCTGAGCTGGGGTTGCACACAGAAGCAGCACCAAGTGGTACCATCTGGGAAAAGCCACATTGCCCTACATGGAGCCATATGAAACAAAAGGGACACTACAGGTTCTCTGCCCATTAAGGGTATTGTAAAGAGAATATCATAAGCCTGGAGGGTGTCTGCCATGTCCCTACCCAGAGGGCTGCTGCTTTGGAACAACAGAGAATGATGAAACAGGGTGAACAAACCATAAACTGGAAAGAAGACTAACATCTCCTTCACAGAAAGTGGAGAAAGTGATTGGGGGTGCCTGCTCGGGCTGTATGAGGATGTCACCTTGGTGTGCAAAGTTTCAACTTCCCCAGACTGCAGGAGGGGCAGGAAATGCTCCTGAGACAGCCGTGGCTGCTGGCGATCTTATGCCTAAGAACATGAAGTGATGGTGACATTACAGAATTGAGCTAATGAACTCCCTCCACAATGACACCAGGTAAACCTCACAGGTCATGAGACTGGGCAGCTGCTGTCTGCCCTTGGACCAGGAGCCTAAATCCCACCAGAAGTACTGATTCTGGGAAGGAGGAGGCATGAAACTCTTGAGCCTTCTCTGACATCTTGGGCAAATATGGCAAATTCTGAGGTTTTTTAATGTGTGCTAGGATTTCTGTTGTGCTAATAATAATATCAGTGACCTTTTGGTTAGGCTGGGAAGGGCAAGGGAGAGGTTGGTGACAGCCCTACAAACAGCCCACCAGAGCCAGTCACTGTCTTGTGCAGCAGCTCATGTTAGCACTTGTTAAGTGGTTTTGACTCAGACTCAGCAGAAGCACATCCGTGATAATTCCGTTGCTAGAAGAGGTTTCCAAGTGGCACATCTACAACCGGCTTATATTTTTATGTGTGTAAAAACATAAGTGTATCACTCCAGTTCTATATGTATGCATAAATATATATATATATATATATATATATATATATATATACTATGCAAAAACCACAGGTAGAGTAGCTGTTAGCGCAAGCACTTCAGCAGAGTTGGAAAAGGGATGACAAGAGATGCTGGGGACTGCACACATTTTGCCTGCACTCTGAGGAAGCTGGTTGTTAGTGCTGTTTGTTATGTCAGTGGCATATTCTCAACACAAGGTAGTCCATTAAATATCAGATCACAAATCAATGATGTGCAAATGCTGTGTGCCACAGAGAGACTTCTGCTCATTTCCTGTGTGAAACTGTTTATTTATTTTCTTCAAAACCTGTAGACTGGAAATTCAGGCTTCTAAATTGAATGTAATTCATCCATCACAGCAGGATAGCCGTCATATTCCCCACAAAACCATCTGTAGTAATAAAAACACAACATAAAACCCAGGCCTCACAGTGAAAAGTCCACTTCATTTTTAAACCTTCTTCTTTGCAATAGTGATACTCTTCCCTTCCCTTTTGCTTACTGGTACTGAGAGCCCAGATGTGTCTGCCACACTGGTTTCATATTCTCTTTGGAATATGAAAAATATTTGCTACCAGCAAACCTGCCAAAGAAGGACTCTTTCCATGATTCAATGGCTGCTTTCTTCTATCAATCTGAAGTTTTAACTTCTCTGTTTATGATGGATTGGGCACCAGAGGAAGGGAATTATTTTGGGGTGCTGCAGAGCAAGATGCTTAAAGGATGTTTGGCTGTGGAAGTGTTGATTTGCTGGAGGGTAGGAAGAACTTCTCTGTTTATGATGGATTGGGCACCAGAGGAAGGGAATTATTTTGGGGTGCTGCAGAGCAAGATGTTTAAAGGATGTTTGGCTGTGGAAATGTTGATTTGCTGGAGGGTAGGAAGGCCAAGGCTGGGCTTAGACCAGTTGTGTGAGGTTTCACAAGGTGAAGCGATGAGTCCTGCACTTGTGTCACAAGAACCCCAGGCAGTGCTACAGGCTGGGGGCAGAGGGGCTGGAAAGTGGCCACTGGAAAGGACCTGGAGGGGCTGGTTGACAGTGGCGGGATGTGAGCCAGCATGTGGTTGAGAAGGCCAATGGCATCCTGGCCTGTATCAGAAACAGTGTGGCCAGCAGGACCAGGGCACGGATTGTCCCCCGGGACTCGGCACTGGTGAGGCCACGACTTGAATTCAGTTCAGTGTTCAGTTTTGGGGCCCTCACTACACAAAGACTGGTGTCCAGAAAAGGGCAATGGAGCTGGTGAAGGGTCTGCAGCACAAGTCCTATGAGGAGCAGTTGAGGGAGCTGGGCTTGTTTAGCCTGGAAAAAAGGAGACTCAGGGGTGACCTTTTCACTCTCCAAAACTGCCTGAAAGGAGTTTGTAGTGAGAAGAGGGTCAGTCTCCTCTTTCAAGTAATAATCTATATGACAAGAGGAAATGGCTTCAAATTGTGCCAGGGGATGTTTAGATTGGATATTATAAAAAAACATCTTCACTAAAAGGGTTGTCAGGCATTGGAAGAGGGTGCTCAGGGAAGTGGTGGAATCACCACCCTTAGAGGTATTTAAAAGATATGTGCCATTTAGTTTAATGGTGCACTTGGCAGTGCCAGGTTAGTGGTTGGACTTAATGATCTTGGAGGTCTTTTCCAACATAAACCAAAACTGCCTGAAAGGAGTTTGTAGTGAGAAGAGGGTCAGTCTCCTCTTTCAAGTAATAATCTATATGACAAGAGGAAATGGCTTCAAATTGTGCCAGGGGATGTTTAGATTGGATATTATAAAAAAACATCTTCACTAAAAGGGTTGTCAGGCATTGGAAGAGGGTGCTCAGGGAAGTGGTGGAATCACCACCCTTAGAGGTATTTAAAAGACATGTAGATGTGCCATTTAGTTTAATGGTGCACTTGGCAGTGCCAGGTTAGTGGTTGGACTTAATGATCTTGGAGGTCTTTTCCAACATAAACAATTCTATAACTATTTGTTTTAAACATTTCTTTCCTTGATCACTCCTCAGTTGCCAGACCACAGGGCAGCATGGAAGCCCTACATGAGTTTTGTTCCCACTGTGGTCTGCAGAGCAGCACAAATAACCAGAGAGAGCCCTTGCTGTTCAAATTCCTGAAACTTCACTCCTTCCTAAGGTCCTGAACTCAGCTGGGGCATCCTCACACTACAAGCTTGAAGCTTCACTGTGTCAATGGAAATTGAGTCTTTCTGGGGGAAGAAGAAGCCTTTGTTTCCGTCCATGAATGTCCTCTGAGTCCAGTTCATTAGGTTTCCGGTAGGCAATTTTGCCTTGGATTTCATCACAGATTTATCTTGATGCTCTCTGGGTCATTTCCTTGGCTTTACCTGCTGGCGTCAGGACTGTGGCTAGAGGCAAATTGATTCTCTGATGTCCTTGCAAATGAATTAAAAAATCATTTCAAATACAGTTGAGAAAGGTTTTTCAGGTTCCTGTGAACAGCGACCTTTCAATGCTAAATGATTCTGGGTCCAAATCTTTTCCTTGAAAATATCTTGAAAATAAACACTGTCTCATAAAATCATTTAACTTGAGTAAGACTGAATCCATAATTGCTGTTCATAATAAATGATTAATCCAATGAAGGAAATTTTAGCATTAGCTCCGTTTTCATTTTCAAAATAGAAAATTATATCAAATAAGAAAATGGAATTGCTTTTCTAACACAGAATTTACGGGATGGATTTCCCCCTCCTTTACATGCACCTGGAGTCCCTCTGGGTGAGTGTAGGATCTGTAAGGGGGGAGCCTAACTTACAGGTTCAGGTGTAGCCAAACCCAGGCCTGTTGCAGTCAGTAGGATGTTCCCCTTCACTTTGGGATGTGCAGACTGAGTTTTAGATGCACATTTTCCTTTAAAGTAAGCGCACACCAGTTAATTGTTTGTGTGTGTATGTGTGTGTATGTGGACCAGATGCACAGATTTGCAGACCCCAGAGAATTTCAATGCTTTCAA
Source organism: Onychostruthus taczanowskii (assembly GCF_017590055.1). Classification (NCBI taxonomy): domain Eukaryota; kingdom Metazoa; phylum Chordata; class Aves; order Passeriformes; family Passeridae; genus Onychostruthus; species Onychostruthus taczanowskii. The sequence continues at coordinate 19,852,719 of NW_024501459.1, read as the reverse complement.
AGGATGTGATGTAAAATTCTGTACACTAAATTTATTTCTTCCCATGCAACTGTGTACAATCAGTTCTAATAGGAACTAGACACTTCCTGCATGTCTGTTTTTTAATGGAATCTGCTAAGTTTTACAAGGGCCATATTTAGCTGTACATCCTCTCAACTGTTAACTGTATTATCCTTTTAAGGAAGTCATTAGCTGCTCACTAAACACTCTTCCTATATTGGTTTTACAATGCATGCACACTGAAATGTGGTTCTCTGCAGGCTAAATAGCTCTCCGTAGTAAAAGAGTGCATATGTATGTGACTAGAATAAATGAGGAGAACCTCTTAAATGTATGGCACAATTAGCAAATGATTCCTTCCTCTCTGCCCTTCAACAGCTCCTAAGACAAACTTCATATTCTTAAACAATTTCCTTTTTTTTTTTTAAAGCATCTGATCCCAGGACTTTTGCTTATGCCACCTGGTCATTATATTTCCTGCTACATTTTTGTTCCAACTTGAAGGAGAGAAATTATTTTCACATCCTGACCGCTTCAGCATTTGCAGCTGAAGCTGTTTTATTCCGTGTATTATTCTGGACTAGCTTCTACTTTTCATCTCACACCATTCTGTTATGCTTTGCATGTACAAAGTGGAATCATCAACTTTCATCAACAACAGAGCCTAAAAGGTCTATTTTAATATGAAGGGGAAATAAAATGAGGAAGATCATAAGTGAAGTCTCCATGAAGAAGTTCACTGTACTTCCTTTTTATGAAAACAAACTGGAGGCTGCCTCTGGCAAATACAAGGTTTGTTTTAATTTAAGTGTACAGGAAAGACCTTACTCCTTGAACCTGCCACAGTCTTGCTCTGTGAAGTCTGTGTAAAGTTTACATGGGAGTCACAAATCAGGAAGAGAGAACAGTGAAATAAATGGTCTTTACTTCCTATGGAATAATGGTATTGTACTCTGCCAAACTGCATGTTGGATTTTTGCTGCACCTCTTATTGCCTTGAATAATCAAATACCAAGAAATTAGAATCCACATTCCTTTCTTTACTTACCTGCATCCACTTCCTTTACAAAAGCAAAAAATAAAGACCCCACCAATTCTTACTTTCCAATGTATATGTTTTTGTCCTAAGTTTTGTGGCTCTTCCTCCCTTTAACTGAGACTTGTGGAAGTATGTGAACAGGTGTCTGAACAATTTCAAGCATTCCCATGTCAGAAAAACTTCCCATTCCGACTCTGGGGGACTCTGTAGCGCCTGGAGGCGGGTCATTGGTAACAGGAACTGCCCATGGGCTTGCATAATCCACCTACTCTGCTGCTCACTTTTGTGGACTTCTCCCACAGCAGTGGTAGACAGCAGAAAAAAACAAATGGCAGACAAATTGTTCTGCATTACATTTTTGAGAATTTTCATGTTTGGACTCTTTCCTCTTGTCTGAGCCTGTCATGGGCAGGTCAAGGATGGATGGGGTCACAATCCCAGTGCAGAAGCAAAATGCTGAGGCATGGACACAAAAATAAGATGTTGCTATCCCAGTTGCCAATTGGCTGGCATATTTGGAGAAACAATGGGATGGCTGGGGAAGATGAAACCATGACAATGTGTGTGCTCAGAACAGGCAAGTAACAAGCCTTGGGCTCATCCTAGGATGCTGGTGGATTGTGACATCAGCATGACTTCTGCTCGGATGTGCTCTAGCCAGCACAGGGGCCAGGGAAGTGGGAAGGAGCTGGTAAGTCTTGTCTTCAGTCTGGCAAAAAGACACCTCACTCTCAGCCTCTGTGAAGCCAAGGGGCCACACCACGTCATTCTTCCCAAAAATGCAAATCCCAGGAGTCTGATAACTGGGAAAATCCAGAGTAAAATGTGAAAAAACTTTTTACAGAGTTTTCCCTTCATCTGCATTTTTAGGAGGTGTGATCAAACTCTCAAGGTTGTTAGCCTAACATTTGGCATCCATTAAAAAAATATTTATTTTCATCGTCCACACAAACAGGATCTTTCTTTTTTTCCCTCCCCTCTGAAAGAAAAAAATACCAGCTGATTTTTTTCTAGGAAGCTAACAAGAGCAAGAGAGGATACAAACCTCGATATGTCCACTTCCCACAAAGCTCTGCTATGTTCTGGTGTTTGTAGAACTTGGTCCTTTATGAATGAAAACAAGATAAATTAATTGAATTCAACATGACTTAAAACAAAGATTCCTGGAGAAACAATATAAGAACAATGAAAAGAAAGTGTTTCAATTTTTACAGAAATTATGGAAAAAACCTACTTTTCAAAAAATCCCCAAGCTTCAAAAAAACTACCTTTCAAAAAAATCCCCAAGCCTCTTTGTAAAAATAGTCAGAACTTAGTTTTTCAAAAATTCTCCTACATTTTGTTTTGCTCTTTGGAGACTACATCCGTTGGTGGAGCAAAGAAAGCATCAGGATGCCATGTGTGTAGCAGACATGACTCCAGTCACACAGAGGGCTGTCATCTCCATAGTAGGCTTCCAGGGAGAGCCCAGGGGTCTCATTCACAACTTGCCCCCCCACCCCTCCAAACTAGGCCCTGCAAAAATTCCCTGAGACACACACAGCCAATTTACTTTTAAGAGCAGAAACATACAAGTCACTGTTATTGTTATTATTGTTCAATAGGAAGTGGATGCGGAGGGTACGGTTTTGATTAAGGAGCAGTTTACCACTACTACAGGGAGGATTAAATGACTACACAGAGAGTGGAGCAATGGGGAAAACAGTCTTTTTGATGGGGATCTTCAGGCTAAAAGCCAAAGCTTGGTGTTTAGGATAAAGGCAGACCCCTGCCTCGTGAAGCTGGTGGGGAAACCACTGTGCACTGGCTCTTGGCAGATGCAAAGGATGAGAACACCTTGCTTCTTGACCAGTGACTTCTGACAATACTCCTCACCAGAGCCCTCAGGCCACTGCAGGCTTGGTTCCAAAAAAGGAAACAAATCACAACTTTTTTACAATGGAGGAAGTCACGGACAGACTTTATCAATTTGTGCTGGGACCTGCTGATCAACAGACTCATAAATGACCTAGACAGAGAGGTGAGTAGCAAGACAGGGCATTTTCTGATGATAGCAAGTATTGAGGATAGGAAGGCACCCTGCATTTACCAGGGCAGGGTTATGAAGTTCAAGCTGATGCATAAAACACACAAGATAAAAACTGCACATGCATCACCTAGTGGCAATGCTGGTAGGTCTAAACTGCCAATGGTGTGTCATATGCATAACTACACTGCAAATAGATTTATTTCAGTTTATCTTTTAATTAAATTCATGTTTATAAGCTGCAAAACCCAAATACTTCCTGTGGACTCAGAAGGGCTGTGCCGGATGGAATGACGTTCTTCAGCTTTGAATCAGATCTAATGGCCAGTGAAAGAGTATGATTAAGAAAGGCTAAAACATCTGGAAAACAGCTGATGATGATGTCCCCTCAGGGGACATCATCAAAATATCCTGAAAGAATATTTTTGTTGCAGAAGCAAGGCCGGTGTTGTACACACAGAAGTAATTTTTCTTGGGAAAATAAAAAAATGTCCTCATCCAGAAGTTTTTTCTTCTCTCTATTAAAATTCAGGAAAGAAAAAATTGAAATAGCAATTCCTCCTTTTTCGGATAATGAAAACAAATGCTTACTAATATCTCCATATTTAGACAGGTCAGCATTCTTGGGAGATGTAGTCACTCATTTGATATCAAGGGTTCCTTTGTTTGCAGAAGCAAAAATAGCGTTTGAACAACCCTCATGGACACTTGGGCCTTCAAGCACAGCATAGCTTTAATACAAAATTGCAAGTAGTTCAAACCCCCTTTGAAATTTATGTTGAGATTCAGCTCTTTAAAACGTCGGTGGAGAGGCTGGCTCAGGAGGGGTTTGCAGGGTGTTTGGTGTCACCAGCCGGGCTGAGCCCTCGCAGAGCTGCGCCTCTGGGCGGTGCAGCAGCCTCCGCGGGACAGCCCTCACGGGCCTCGCTTCTTAGTTGGACAGACAGATAACTGCACATCATAACTGCACATCAAAGCTCCTTCCACAAAGAAAGAGTGACCTGCCGCTCTTGTCCTTAAGGCCTGGACTCATTTCCTCCCTGGCAGAGTCAGACACTCCCTCTGGTTCAGCGACACAGGGCTCGGCTCTGTCCTCCATGGCCATGTGCTCATGGCATGGCACAGAGCCGGCATGTCACCAGCACAGCTGGTCAGGACAAAAGCAGCACAGCTAGACAGCTCCTTGACCTCGGTAATGAAGGGAATAACACCTCAAAATCTTCCTGAACAGTATTTCCACCTTCTGGCTTTCTGGCTGTGCCAGTCTCCTCTTAATAGACAGGAATGCATGGGGCTGGCTCCTTCAGCTTAACAAAGCGAGACCTTAGCAGATGCTCTCTGTAAATTCTTACCTGACCATCCAAGGACATGGAGGTCATGGGTCAGCTTCTTAGTCGGGCAGTAGGGACAAAATAAGCTGATGAGTTTTAAGATGGAGCTTGATCCTTTTTGTAAAGGACTTCAATGAGTTGTTGGGCTGCTTTGTAGCAGCCTGGGAGACCCAAGTTCCTAGGAAGCTATAGGCTCTGTGTTTTTCTATCTGTATGGTACCAGCTGTGTTCCCAGAGGATGACAGGCAGCATCAAACAGCTCAATCTTGGAGTGTTGTACAGTCACAGAAATGCTGGCCAGTACTGTTTTCAGACATTAACCTTTGATGATGGTGTGTAGTCAGTCATTGCGCACACTATGGTGGCAAAAGGCTCCTCCTTATTCCTCATTATGGGTATTGTCAAGTCGTCTTCTATTTCTAAGGTAGTTTTCTCTACTTCTTTTACATTTCCAAAGAAGAAACTAATGAATCAAATGGCCTTAAACCAACTTTTTTTCAGCCTGATGTTTTTCCATTATGTCTTGCGGTCAGCAGCCTCTTGTGCCTGCCTCCACGGGATTCATTTTTTCCCTCATGGCAGTATTAAGTTTATACAATCCTGCCATTACCTGCTGTGTTTCCAAGGTGAGTCAGGTAATTCTGGCGGGATCTCAGAAGCAGGCATGATTGACTGCAGCAATTTCTGGCACATGGCAAGTAGCACATTCCAGCTTGCCAGAAGCAATTACCTCTTTAAGGCAAAGTTAGTCTACATTCAAGGTAAGGGAACTGAGAACATGGCAAAGAAACTGGAGAACTGCAATCCAAAATTTTGTGTAGTCAGAGCCATCTGAGATCCCATGCTGCAAAGACTGGACAAGATATCTAAGGCTGCATCACTTCAGTCCCTCTTCACATCCTCATGCAGTTCTGCTGAAGCAAGGGATAGTCCATGTGGTTTCTACTATTTGGAGTTTCAGGATTTTTGCCTGAGTTTCAAACAGTTACCAGAATGTTATGGGAAATGTGATCACAAGGGGTCCAGACTTGGTAGTTTTCCTATATAGTTAATAAACACATTTATTTAAACTTAGCAATTTCCTGTGGTCTGCAGCATATTTCCAGAAAGGAAACTCAAGTGCTGCTGTACAACTGCTGTATATAAGCAGCACCACAGAAAGACAATGCACAAGCCACTTTCATTTATTTCACAATTCGGAAGTAATCACACTCCTTTGTAGTCATGTGCTTTTTACTCAAAGCTCTCTGTGTACTTCCCCTCAACACAAAGTCACGTTCTGTTGCTAAAATTAATGCTTCCTGAGTAGTGATGTCATGCCAGAAGAGCTGGTAACACCACTGACTCAGAGCCAGCCGCATGCATCACTCCACCCAGCCAGCACCTTGCCAGAAGAAGTCAGCCTGCCCTAAGGTGCAAGCTGACCCATGCAGAGTCCTCTCCCCAGCGCCGTACCCAAGGCTCCTAATGATCAGTGGATGGATGGAATGTAGGAGAACAGAGATAGTGATGAAGGTAATCTCACCCCTAGGGCGTTACAGCTGAATTAGGAACAGGCCTGCCCTTAATAGACCACAGCTTGATCCAGTTAGGATGGGTATTGTAAAAGAGTAGGTTGGCTGGTCGAGAAGTTAGATGGAGTTTATTTGCTGTGCTGTGAGGAAGAAGGAGTCAGTACTGCAAGGAGCTGCCCATGAGAAATCACCAATAAGGTATGGAGCTTTTGCAATAAGATAACAACAATTATCTGCTTTGTTTCTGGCTCCATAGCACAGCTCTCACACTATCTTTCTCCATAAGAGGTACTCAAAAGATTTGACTTGGCCTATCCAAGCTGGGTGTAGGACTTGATTTCCAGCCCTTAGTTAAATTCCCACCTGGTACTTCAGTGGTGTTTATTTAAAACAATAATGAACTCTCAAAGCAGTGTAGCATCCTGCTGTCCAAAAGCAATGCGTTTATGAAGAAGAGCATCATCACTCAAGACTACAAAAATAAATAGAAAAGGATGGTTACTTGGGGTATGTTACAACTGGATGCCAGCTCCAGGCAGCTCATGCTGTGCCATCAGACCTTCTCAGAGTCCATCCCTATAACACCGATTTAATCAGTTGTCAGTAATCTGGCTAAAGATGGTCTGTGGGGATGACTTAAAACAGAGGAAAGAAAACTACAGCAATAAAGGAAAGTGAATCTGAGAAATTATGCATAACAGTAAACAGCAAGAAACCTGGCTCCTCTTTTCAACACATAAAGGGTTATGAAAATTCTGTGTGACCATTACGGGGGGGGGCGGGGAACACAGGAAGCATTAAATACTTACAATCCAAATTCCTGCAGATTTCAGCTGTTAATGCAGGCACTGCTGCGTGACTTACCATGTTGCTGGCCCTGGGTGAGCCTACACTCCAAAGTACTGGATAGTTTGCCATGGGGAAGTCTGGGAAGAGATCTAGAAAACACGTTCACAAAGATATTATTTAAGATGCAGAAATTCAAACCAGCAAATTTGTGGCCAGATTTTATCATAATACTTACACTTATTACTTACCCAGAAAATGGACTAATTAACAGTTCTTCCTGTATCCACAGTAACTGAAAGTATTTGTACTGCCCAGGGACTCTCAAATCAAGCTAAAGTTTGAATTTCTAGCCAAGGCTCTTCACTGAGACCTTTGCCACTGCGGGCTTTGGAGTGAAATAATCTCCCCATCCTACCTTGGAAAGACTATCTCTTAATCCCATATCCTCTCTTCTGTTCCCTGTTGTTCCCTGTTCCCACGCCATCTGTGCAGGTGCTGCCACCAAGGTTTATGATCCCTTCCCAGTGGCAACTACTCCTGATGGGGAACTGATGGGAGTAAGCAGAGCAGGTCCCAACTGAAAGGAAAAATATTGCACCTGAGGCCAGCCCCAGTCTTACCCACGCCGTTGGATACAAACAAGACACCTCACTCAGGCTGGCTAGCAGTGGGGCAGGAGCAGGTTAGGTACCTGGAGACTTCCACAGGCTGGTGTGGAGGGCACCCAGCCGAGCAGGTCCTGCCTCCATCCATCCCAGCAGCCACAGGCAGGGTGTGCTCACCCACAGCAGCTGGAGCTGCTCAGAGCTGGGGATAAGCAAGCATGCTGTGGCCTAGAAGTTGGAGAAATGTTGACACATGGGTGGACTTTAATTTGTGCAGGCAAACTCTAAATATCACCGCATTGAGGGCGATTGCATACTGTTCTTGCTTTTCCAATTAGTCTGAGGTAATTTCATGGGAAAGCACTTAGAGTCTCAGGTGGGAGGTTTTCTCTGAAGCATGGACTGGGAGGGACTTTTAACTGGTTTTTCATGGTTCCCCCAGGGAGCTCCACGGGTAGAAAGTCTGAAGGTTGGCGAGCTTCACAGTGTGCATGTTGTTTTACATACGTGTGGGGCTAGCAATGCTATCCCTCCTCACACAGCAGAGCAGGATGTCTTTCTTCTGCCTTTACAAGCCATCACAGCATTTTTTTCTGCTTTTAGCCTTAGAAAAGATTGGAATAATTTCTCAGAGAGCAGCCAGGTTATGGCTCTAAACCTTAGTTTCATTTGGTGTAGAAATCCAACCAAAAGGAAAATGGCATTACAGAAAACTTGTCCTCATACAATCGTTGCTGTCTCCTTTTCTTCTCAGGCTTAGGATTTGTACTTAGGTTAACTCTACATTTCTAAATGTCTTTTTAATTTAACAGGGTTGGCAGGGAAGGGAAGAGCTGTCATAAATTGTTTCACCATCCTTTTTTAAAAATTATTATTCTAAATCAAACAAACTTTGAAGGAAACTGTTTTACAAACCAAAAAAATAATCTTTAATGAAACTTGGAGAGCTGTCTTGTCCCAGTTTCACACTGATTTTTGGAGCAATCACTCACACATGAAAATATGGATGTAAAATGCTGAAGAGGATCTGGTTCTGGAAAACTTCATCTAACCTATGTAATGAAAAGTATGTTTATATTATGAATGCTAAATATAAAAATATAGATAAGATTTTCAGGCCAATATTAATACTCAGAATGTTAAAAGGTGGCCCACTGTGCCCATTTCACACAACAGAAAAATTGATAAGTGATTGCTACCCTTTTCCTCATGCTTGGGTCTAAAATCACCTCCTCTGTTTGCAATGCTTTGGGAGAGGTTGCTTAAGAAGAGAAGGTGTGAAGTAAAGCCCAGCTTGTAAGAAATTAACACTTGTTGGCTCCAGAAGAAAAACTACAATGAGAATTAGATTTGGCCATTGACTATGGAGCAGCTAATCACCTAAGCTAAAATCAGATTACCCAAAATGAAAATCTTGCCTGGCTGCAGCTGAGTTTCAGATATTCTTATTGTAAGTGTACCAAGAGAAATCACAACCCTGTTATCCAGACGAGGACCAAAAGCCCAAATCAAATACCAGACAGATTAAACTGAGGCTTCCCATGTTCCCTCCCTCCTGCTGAGCCCAGAGCCAGGCACTGCCCCTCCTTGGACACCTCCTGCCAGGCACTGCCTTCGGCTCTCCACCAGCAGCCTCTGAGCCAACTCTCAACACCCAACCTGCAGATCCAGTTTAAAAGATGATGTAAATGCTAACTGAAAACTTTTTGTCTCGTTGGTCTCAAGCTTTTCCACTCTGTGTTCACACTTTGGTTGCAAGATGGCACATAAATTCAACAACAAATTTTATCCTCTGCAGGACAGGCATGCTGTGGTCAGAGATGGTGCAATATCATGTTGGCAAACATTTAGGCTCCTTGGTATTTTTGTAAATTTATTAATATTCAGCCAAAGTTTGCAGAAGGGTTTAGCTAAAAGGTCAGTGAAAGAATATCTGCATATTGTAAATCTAATAATCAGAGAAGATGTAGTTTGTGTAAATTTGTAAAAAAGCCAAAGTAAACACGTTAAAGAAATTGCTCATATATCTGAGGCTAGGAGTGGAGTAATAAAAATAGAAATTGTGTACATAGGACCTATTGTGGTATAGAAACTTAACCTCAACATATTGATTGAGGCAGTTCTTTTCCCTGAATTAATATATGCCTACAAGTGAGTATTTGTTTTAGGAAAGTTAAATAGAAAGGCCATGAATAAATATAAAGGCTGAGATGAAATAGCCATCTGGACTACATTAGCCCAAACTGCATAATTGAAGCAAAGAGAGCATACATCCTTTGATCCAGTCACGAACAACTGAAATGAAAGTCAATGGGCAATTCCTCTTATCTAATCATTGGAGCAGCACATGTGAGTAAGAAGGACCACTGGAGAGATCCAGCTGGGGCCACCTCTGCAGCAGGAGGACCCCAGGTGCACAGCCCACAGGTGTCCTCCTCTCTGGTGCTACATCAGGGACAGGACTTCAGTGCAAGCCCTAGCTAGGCTTATGTTTAAACTGCTAAATCTGTGTGTCCAGCCTTAGCATCTCTGCAGTTTCCATACAATTAGCAGCAGAACCATATGGCAGGGCAAGCTTGAGCTTGGCTCTGTGCAGCTGGAAGAGGTGGGGTGGCTTTGCAGTGCCCCATTCAGCCACGGTGGGGGCACCCAGTGTCCCACAGTGAGCAAGGGTGGGTAGCCAAGCAGGGAAACACCAGCCCCTTTGAATGCAGATTGGCCCTGCCAGAAATGGCATGGAGAGGGGGCATGCAGTGTTGTACCACTGCCTTGGAGTATCCTCCATTTGGTTAAAGGTGAGGACATGGGAATGGAATTGCCAAAAAATAATAATAGGAATGACAGCCTGTACTTTCAGAGCTTGAATTCTGCCTCAGCCTTTGAATCCAGGGCTGGCTCTGGTTTTCGAGGTGCGCAGATGTACTTAACTCTAAGGTGAAGGAGCAGACAGAATTGAGGTCTTTGAATAGGATTTGTAACCTGCAGTTGAAATCCCAGCCAAGTCCTGTATGAGTTATAAACTAATCAGAAACTGCCTTCAGTAAGCTCCACTTCCCTCAGCACCTCCTTGGCCAGGCCATGCACAGCCCATCAGGAGGGCTCTGACTCTTGGCCCCTTGGTGAAAGATGTTCTGTTTGTCAGGGCTGCAAGTACCCCTGGTCCTAGACCAACAGTGTTGTGCTGGCAGAAGTCTAGAGTCTAAGCCATCAGAGCATAGGAAACCTTTTACTGCTGTAGATGGTTTGAGAGGACCGCGTGGGGGGACAGGGAGTGGCAGGGGGCCAGGAGGCAGAGGCAGCTGCTCAAGAGCCAGGCAGGAGTAAGATGCCTCTTGATTTGGTGGTGGGCAGCACACTGCCTGAGCGAGGAGACAGCAGTGCTCGGGAAAGCAAAGCTTGCTGAAGGCAGCTTCTGATTAGTTTTTTGCTTACTCAGGAGCTGGCTGGGATTTCGACAGCTGGTTCAACCACAGTGAACCAAACTGTCTCCTAGCAGAGCCCTGTCTGGAAAGGGGGAAGAAGAAATTTAGTTGAATCCAAGGAAATAATTTTTCAAGATCCCGTTGTCAACTGCCAGCTTCTTGAATAGCTTTTCCATTTCTCCTGTGCTCCTCAGTTCTGTGCCTGTGGTTAATGTGTCGGGTTTGTAAACAGGCAGAATGTAAAGTCAGCCCTTCTGTGCAGAGAACACCAGCTCTGTGGCCAACAGCATAATATTATCTAATAATCTTTCTTCATTATTTTCACAGAGCAAGGGAAATGATATGCAATTGTTCACATATATACACACACACCTACATTACAACCTGAAATAGTCATATGGAGAGTTTTTCCATTATTTCCCAAGCTCAAGCAGAAATTTCTTAGATGGGTTTGTCTGACTGGCATTATGTAGATAATGTTATAGTTTTTAAAGGGTTGAGATGATGATTCCAGAACAAAATGAAGTAATTCTAAAGCCTGCTGCTTTTGAGAGTGGGAAAGTTTTAAAAGTTAAATTTTCAAATTCTTGAAAATCTCTTCATTGAGTAACTTCCAGACTGAGACAGACCCTGTCCAACTAGCTCTGTTATGCAGTGGCAAGACTGCCTGAGTAATTGAGAGATGTGTTAGATATGGCTTTCTTAATGCTATCAAAAATTATATAATGGGTCCTGGGACATATTAGTCATGATGGATGTTCTTTGGTAACAATCACCAGTCAAGTGAATGTGTGTGCTCTCTTCCAGTTAGTTAGGAAAGTCTGTGTGCCAGGCCATTATATCCAGAGTACAGACCCAGCAGAAAGGGCAGCTGAAAAAATACACTACGCCTTTGAATAACAGCTCTGAGTCCTGTCAGCTCCCTTATTTAATCCAATCTCCAAGCTGGAAAATAAGATGAAACAAGTTTTCTGTCAGGGACTGCATCACCCGCTATTCTGTCCATCCTCTCACTGGAAGATATCTTCCCTTTGTCCTCAACAGTTTGGAAGAACCCTTTTTTTTTTTTTTTTTGCCATTTGCATTTCACCATATTAAATGAGTAAAACTTGCACAAGAGTTCAGAAGAAAAGAGGATGCCCCATATCCCCAGCACTCAGTCTTTCCCACGCAGCATGGCCACCCTCCTGCACTGTCCATCTGCCAAGTAAAATTCAACATCTTGGAGACAAATGGGAAGGGGGAAAGATTTTTCATGAGAAATGGTGAGTTTTCAGAGCAAATACTATATTCATATTTGTCAGGAACAAAAAGTACCATTTATAGCAACGTGTGGCTGAATATAAATGAGTTTGCACAGCTGAGTTAACTTTAACCCTGCTGGGGAGGAAGAGATTTAGCTTAACTGGAAAACCCCACACCAGATTTCTCCAGCCACAGCCTCATGCACTCCTGTACTGGCCCTTTTGGTCACACCACTGCAACCTGCCAGCAGCATGAAAGATTTGTAAATGAAACACCATACTCCAGGACCAGGGGAAAGAAATACAGTTGAAGATATTTTCCACCCCATCGATCCAAGCCCAAATGCATTTGCAAACCTACCAGGAAAGCCCTCAGTGCTCTTACTTATCCAGACTTCATCGTGGTTCCATGAAGTCTGAAAATGAAGTCAGGGTGACCCATCTGAAACAGGAAGGATGAAGTCAGAGGGCGAGGCAAACAAACACAATTGCTACCTTTTGTCCCATTTCCAAGTCAGTCTCTCAGGGTCTATAGTTTCTAATTTAGAGATGTGGCTTCAAGTTCCTGCTCTGACCCAGCTATTCCTAGTTTTTCTGATGGAGCTGGCTGGTTTCTTGGCCTGCTCTTGCACGCACAGCACCTCTGTCCCCCCTGAGGTAGCCAGCTCTGTTGCTTGGTCACAAGACCCTGTTTCTCTCCTGCAGCCTCCCATTCAAGCCTGGTTTAGGGCTCCCTGGTAGACTCCCCATTGCTGATGTAGAGCTGAGTGTGCAGGCTGGAGAGAGGATGTCTGCATGGGACAGTGGCTGAGTGTGCCACTTGCTGCCTCCATGCCCTGTGGGGAAGCCCAGAGACCAGGGCTCTCTTTGATGAGAGTTGCACTCTGCCACTTTCTTCATCATTTGTCAAGGAACAGCTGGAGATACTCAGGACACGCTGTGATTAGCTGATGTGGACTCACTATCAGTCAAACACAGGCTGCCAGAGAAAAGATTAAGGGATAGAAAAGAAGGGGAAAACAATATATCTAGGATTTGTCCTCTTTCCACCCCGTGCATGTTGCTCAAGTTGTTTCAAGGCCTTGTACATGTGCCTGGCTGCCAGCTGAGAGCAGGAGCAGCAGGTGGGCTGTGACATCCTGCAGTGCTAGGGGTGTGCAAGCTCCAGAGCAGAGCAGGACAAGAGGTCCCAAGCTTTCCAGGCATGACTCTGGCTGGGCCCACTCAGGAAGGCAGCAGCTGCTCTGCAAGGAAAGGTGTTTGTGTGGCTGTAGGCTGGGGGAGCTGAGATGAGATGTCATCCCTGTTGAGCTGTAGGTCTGATATTGCTGGAGATATCGAGCTGTGGCACCAGTCAAGTGTCGCAGGCACCAGATGACAACCTTGCGTTAAGCAACTTCTGCCCCACAGTGAGAAACAGATTTAAAAGAGAGCATCTCCAGGATAGTACATCCTCTAGTTCATCCTTTGAATCAAAGTTAGTCGGTTGTGGGTATAAATAGGCAACCTGAGTAACTTGGCCTTAAAATTCACATGGATGGATGGATGGATCCACCTTCGATAAAACTGCCCTGGCCTTGGTGGCCTTGTACTGGATCAGCAGCTGCCCACATCTGGTTCCTGCTTGCTGACAGCTGGAAAGGCTGAAGCAGGCTGTGATTCACCTAAGAGTTGGACCGGATGATCCTTGTGTGTCACTTCCAACTCAGAATATTCTATGATTCTGTGATGGAGGAGCTTCTCCAGATTTTTAGTCTGTCCAAGGCCACTTCAACATCAACCAATTTCTTAAAGTACATGCAGTCCCTGGAGGGAAGGTGGAGCCCTGGACTCAGCAGGGGAGCTGGCAGGCACATGTTTAGTCCTTGATCCCTGAGCAAGAGAGTAAATACAGGACAGCAAAGAAAAGTTTTCCACAGGAAAAGGAAAAAGGGAGGGGGAAGAGTCAACTTGCCCACATTTTTATATCGAGATGAACTTGTCAGGAGCCATGAAACCAACACTTCACTAAGAAAGCAGGAGCCGTGAAGGGCTCATTTGCTGACAGGCTCAGCCTCCTGTGGCCGGTGAACTCAAGATCTACAGGGAGGTGAAGTACAATCATTTATATTGTTCAAAAAACCACTGGGCTTTATCAGAGCCTGCCACAGGAGTACAGTCACCTACAGATCTGGGAGTGTAGCTCAGATCAATGGCAAGACTAGAAAGGAGGGAAAACTTCCCTGGGGGTATTGAAAGCAAAACAGCCCCTCAATCTTCAAAGGCAGGTTAGCAAGAGAAACAGATCCCACAAGCTGATTTCTGCAGGCACTGCTTATCTTTTCCAGTGCTGGAGGTTTCACACTTTAAAGACTCACTTCCTCTACAGTGCTCACACAACATCAGTATAATATTATTTCCCCCTCCTCCCTGGTGTCGGTCATGGTCTTCCAGTCTCCCATATGTCTTACTCAGATCATAAACACTGTTTGTGGGCTCTTGTGCAGTCACCCCTTCACATGGACAAACAACAAATAACTGCAAATCATTCCCAAGGTTTGTTTTCCCAGTGCTGCCAGATTTTTCCAAGAGATTTTATAAAAACCATGCAAAATTACTTGTCATGACCCATGGGCAGCAATGCCTGTAGCTCATGGCAAGGGAGCTGCAGCCTGCCATTCTCTCCTCTCCCATACACTAAGGTCTGTGTCTGTCTGTCCTGCCGTGGTCTGTCAACCCACAGCCCTTGGCTTTTGGGCAGTCAGGAGTCTGGCAGAGGTAACATGGGAAACCAGACAAAAATCCTGCTCTTCACCCCTTCACAGGCATCCACAAAAATGGTACAGATAGTAGTCCTGATATGTTACTTGTTTTCAGAATGCTGTCATGGTCTGGGAATGCACAGCTCTGCATCTTTCTAAGTCATCCTTCCTCTAAAGAAAGCTGAAAGCCTGCTGTTTTGCATGTCATGTGCAGAGACAAGCAGAACAGACTGGATCCTCTGCAGAAAATAGACAACACAAGAAAATTAGTAACATTTGGGGTGATTTTACCCAACCTGTTAAGAGCTGTAGTTCTGACAGAAGATAAATTGCCAGTAGCTGAAGATGGCATAACAAGGAGAACCTGAAATATCCTATATTAGCATGTATGTTGGCTCAGTAAATTATCTAATTTCTGGTTTTCTATCTTTGGTCCCTGCCTATCCACAGCACTGCTTCATTCAATAATAAAATATTTTCTAAATAATGCTCCAAGCCCAAAGACCCCACTCTGGGTAAATTAACGGAAGTAAACAAGCAACCAGCTAACTGGAGCTAATTATATATCTGCCAGCAGCCTTGCTTTTAAGCACCTTACAGGTGAACATTTTAATTACTTAATGTGCTCTATTGTTCTTGAATTAGATGTAAGAAAAATAACATTGATCCAATCCTTTTTTTATTTTTACACACTGGAGTTGGAAGGCAAGTGGCTTTGTAAGGGGATTATGCATGCACTAATCCTCTTTAGCTATGATAAAGTTCTCTGCTTCCTAGTGAGGTTGTTTAACCCTCTTCTAACAGCTGAAGGGAGTTGGAGAAGACGAGTTACAGCTTGGGAGAATTGAAAACAGAAAGAAAGAAATGTTTGTTTCTTATCTTTTGACAGGCTGAATATTGCTTATCACACTAGCAGGAATACAGTCTCTAATTTAGCAGGTGCTGTAAGGAAACAAGTGAATGTCATTCCAGCATGGAACCCTTAGTTTCCTTTTTTCTGCTGTAATGGGCTCAGAGTATCAGCAGCATCCGAAA
The DNA here is from genome assembly GCF_017590055.1 of Onychostruthus taczanowskii. NCBI lineage: Eukaryota > Metazoa > Chordata > Aves > Passeriformes > Passeridae > Onychostruthus > Onychostruthus taczanowskii. Next base: position 19,836,973 of record NW_024501459.1, on the reverse strand, counting down.
AGCACACCATCAGGAAGAGGGGTGACATGTAATTCCCATCTCATCAGATGGAATTATCCATTGCTGAAGTACAGTATTCCTGCATCTAGAAATCAGCATCATGCTGTGAGGACCAATGAGGAAAAGAGATGGATGCCTCAAATCAGTGGAGCACCGGGAGCATGTACCTGGACTCATCACTTGCAATCTGGGTGCTTGCAGGAAGTGATGCAAAGTGAAGAAGGCTGGTGTAGCTACACACCTGCTCTCAGCACTGAAGGCTCCTTTGGAGGTCACCTGCATCTCCAGAGAATCTGCAACCTCCCTTCCTCTTTGAAGACGCCTATAGAATATTCTTGACTGGCAAGGCAGCCTATGGGGACTCTGCACCTAATTAAGGCTCTTCTGTCAATTGTCTTAAGTGGAGATGAATCCAGGCATCCCATCCTGCTGCTGGGAGAGGCTGACTGCTGCATGACAGAAAGTGGCATGGCTGCTGAGGGAGAAGAGTGAAAAGTCATTGTTAAGGGAGCAGAAGAGAGGCTGATCCAGACTTGTCACCAGGACACATCTGTCACCCGCTCAAAGCTGAAGCCTTGTGTGGGACCATTTTAGATGGAAGGATAGAGATGAGCCAGGAACCCAGCTCAGAAACAAAGGCTTTATTTTAGTTCCTTTTTATTTTCACTGTAAAGTGGCTGTTATCCTCTTATCAAGTTCAAAAAGTAATTAGTCCTTAATGAAAGATCTCTGATGTGTCAAGGCAGAAGAGCATGGCTGATGGAAACAAACACCAGGGTCTGACAGGCTCAAGAACAGTTTCTGCTTAAAAAAAAAAAAAAAAAAAAGCAGAAACTGAAACTTTTTAACCTGGTACAAAGACCCTTGGGTCATTACCTCTTTAATTCTTGCTATAACAAAACAGGGAAAACACCTTTATGCAAAGATCAGCTCACTCAGCAATTACAATAAATGCAAAACCAAAACCATGAGGGCCTTAAGGTCCTGGTGTTAGTGGCAGGCCTTTACCAAATCATCCACTTTCACAAATTACAGTTTCTTCATGCAGGAAGGTATTGGATGCCTGGGCAATAAACCCACAGCAAACAGGTTCCTCTGGAGCTGTGCACAGCCCTGCAGGTGGGGTCTCACCAGAGCACTGCAGAGGGGCTGAATCCCCTCCCTTGCCCTGCTGGCCACTCTGCTTTGGATGCAGCCCAGGACACATTTGGCTTTCTGGGCTGGGAGCACACATTGCTGGGTCATGTCCAGTTTTTCTCCCACCAGAACCCCCAAGTCCTCCACAGGGTTCTCAATGAGTTTTCCCAGTTTGTATGCAAGATCTTCTCCTTTGCCCTATGTGTGCTGATCCACCTTTAGCAAACCCTACTTTTACATCAACAGCCAAGGTATTGGTCAGAAAGCTCACTGGAAAAGGTAGGTAAATTGAAGGAAGGCAGTGAATCAAAATGAAATGAAGATCAGAATATAAGAATGGAGGGGGTATCACCTTGCTCCTGTTCCATCTTACATTATATTTTCATTTTTAAGGACTAAGAAATGTGGATAATATTTCTGGAGTTACTACACAAGCCCTTTATTAGGAAGTCCCATGGTAGTTTTCAGGTAACAGCATGGAACCCAAAGGTCTGGGATTTTACTCTTCTCTTTGTCTTCAGCTTCCTGAGGAAATGTAGACAAGTGACTGACCCTTTGTCCCCATTTCTGTTCTTTAACATGAACTTACTGGCCACTCCCCCCATCAAGTTTGCAATGACCTATGCATTGTTCCAAAGAAATTTCTTCAACATGGAAGTGGTACAAGAAAAAAAACTCTACAGCATGAAAGATCATTACTGGTAATCATGTTACCATCCCCGTGAGAAGCACTGGGACTGAATGAACAGCGTGTGCTGCTGAAACCCGAAGTCACCGAGTGGAACATTTCACCCTGAGAGATATTTTGGGATGTTTAGAGAACATGTCACCAGGAAATTGCAATTCAGCTCTATCTGGTTTCTCCACCCCAACCTCTGTCCTGCTATTCCAGATGCATTTTAAATGTGGGCAAATGGAATGCATAGATGTGGATTTGGGAGCCAAATATGGCAAAGTCAGCAAAAGGGCAGAAATAATAGTATTTAAAAAGTTATAAGCATCATTTTGCATCACCTACAACCCTTACAGCACATAAATAAGAAAACACACAAACCCAAATGTCTCAGCTAATGTAATAAAAGGACTTGGTTTTCTTCCAGGTTATTTATTTGATTAATGGAAAAATATGACTCTCAGCAATATTTTTCACTGTATTCTTTTTCCTCTCCATTAAGTACTGAAGTCAGGCTACAAGAAAAACCAATACAGGCTTACCTATATTAGTGGCTTCCCTATGTAGAACCAGACTGAGAAGAGCAAGGACACTGGTTCCTCCTGCAAGGAATGACTGCAATTTCTTCTTCCAGCTGACCATATTAAAAGTTAAATGATTTTTTTCCCAATAGCCATCTAGCATTAATAGATAGAAGTCATAGTAATTGGTACAAGTTGGGTGCCTTGTTGAGGTTTGCGACCAGAAGGATTTTTCAAATCTTTAGAAAAAATGACACTTTAAGGAGAAATGGGAATTCTTTGTAGATGATATGAAGTTTTGAATGCTTGCTGATAAACACTCCGAGTCATCCAAAACTCTGAGCCTCATAAAGACACGAAGCAGTAACAATCTGCACCCAGTGGCTTCCCTGTCCCAAAGAGATTGGCAGGGATGAGGGACAGGCTCATCTGAGCAAGGAGATACTCACAACTTCATGGCTACAGCCACAAACTCAAGGGAATGGGCACCACTGGAAACCGTGCCCTGGTTCAGATGAGCTCCTGGGAACAAAAACCAAACCACCTTTTCAAACAGCAGTCATCCTATCCCTCCCAGTGTCCTACACAAAGCCCCGTGGGAATAGGAGGAAAGCCTGCACAGAATTTCATCCCAAAGAACCTCGGGAGGAAGTAGTGCTCCCTTCAAATCAGCAAGGTACTCAGACAAGAAATTGGTAGTCTGTGTATGGTGGAAACCAGAATAGAAGTCCATTTCTCTTGCTCTCCAAAGCCTAGAGCTATCATTTAATGCTTTAAATAAAAGTCTTCTCAAAGCTACTCATTTGATTTTCTTTTGCTTTGGTTATTCTGTAGCAAGTTTGACAACAAGGGCACTTGTAATTAAAGTCAACGGGAGTTATGAAATCTTTAAAACCAAGCCTGGGTGGCTAAAGCCAGTGGCTCAAAATTAGAAGCAACATTTGAAAATCCAGGTCATATTCTTTGTGTTTGTGCTACAGCATCACCTAGGGGCTGCAACTGAGATTAATGCCTGCTGCTCCCGGACCTTCCAGGGGTACAGACAGACTTGGATGCTTCCAGATGCTCAGGTGTGGTGTAGTCATGGTCACAGAGACTGTACTGAACCAGGCTCGAGCATTTTGATGAGAAAGTTCATCTGGTAGATTTATACGAACATGTACAAATGCACACAACTATTTTATGCATTGTTTTTTGAGCAAGAACCACTAAAATGCTGAACTGGAGGGCACAGCAGTTGTAGAACATACTTTGGATCACAGCCACAGGAATGCTGCTGCTGTAAATTCCCCTACTCTAAAAACATTAAATAAGCCATCCAGTTATTTCATGATCATCTGAAAGCTGAGATCCTCAAAAACGATGAAAATTGAACCCATGTGTATCCTTAGTATAGTCTGGCACTCACATTGTTGCTGATTATAGGAATTCAATGTTTATAATTTGCATTCTTTCCCACACTTGCTTTTTTTCTGCATTGAAGTAAAAACTCACTTGGTCTTACCATAATATAATTTAGACTGTTGAGGGCAAGACTGCTCCTTTGTGAGAAAAAACAAAATCCAAGCATGAGAGACCAATTCTTGTCTTTCATTGCGAAATGATAGAAACAGGAGAAGATACAGTCCAAATTATACACAGGAAGGAGCTGGAAATAAAAATTAACACCTTAAATTTCCTAAGTTCTTTGAGATAATCATGACTTGGACTCAGAGTACAAAGGAATTTGATACATTTTGCTGAGCAGCTGCCCAAAGTGAACAGAGAGGTCACAAACATACAACAGGAGACTTGTGCAGGATCTACTCTTTGTGGTGCTCTTCAAATGGATAGCATAATTGCAAAAAAGCAACAGCAGATCTAGAATCATCCAGAAACAAACAAACCAACCAAACCAAACCACTTTCTCCAGACCCAAACTCGGTTCTTAGAATCACCCTCATGGTTTATGCATCAGCTTTTAGGTACAGGCAGGTTACTGGCTTCATTGGTACAACAGAAACGTGAGCAAGCCTGAAAGCCTACTTCTTATTTTACTTATTATCTTCCCACTGCCAATGGTAAGCCCTCTGGCCCCAGCTGTGCTGACATGTCTGAAAGGTGCGTCACTTAGTCCAAAAAAAGCTGGCAGCAGCACAGCCTGACTATCAGCTGGCTTCGGGGGGGCTCATACAAATGAAAGCAGGACAGGGGGAGGCACCTGAGGTGCACCTGCAGCCAGAGCACTGAGAGATGAGTGAGCAGGCATAAAGGTAACAGACCATGCACCCTGCTGGGCATAAGCCAGGAGGTCTGGATGTCTTTGTACTTTTTAGCCTACTGTATGAAGAGCTTATGGTCTTCTAGTCCTACTTTCTTTGAGTAATATATAAGTGCCCAATTCCTGACCAGCCATGCTAAAGCAAAAGTGAGTAACATGGGCAGGGTGTTTGTCCAAAACATATTTTCACTCAACTGAGAAAATGCACCTTGAGGGAACTACATTAATTTGCTGAATTAGGACCAGGGTCTGCCAGGGCTCCAGAGAACAAAACTGTGATGTGGATAAGAAGGCAGATCACACCTGCAGACAAAGGGAGCCAGTGTACTGCAGGAGGCATTTTGAGCATCCAAGCAGCTCAGAAACCTCTGGTTAAAACTAATTGTGTGTTCCTTAAGAGTGCTCCAGCAAATACCAGAGGGAACAGGTGGCTCAGCAGTCGTGCTTAGGCCTATGCATACATTAACAGGACGTAGCTGAATGTGAGCACTCAGACACTGAATTAGGCACACCAACACCTATTTCAATCAGGCTGCCAGCTTTTGGCTCCAGCTTCTAGTCTGGGCCAAATCATATGATCTTAATAGTGTGCAAGTTGTGCCAAGGGTGACTGAGCACAAATGAAGCCACTAAGCCCATCTGACACTGCTGATTAAGCTCCACCCTCAACAGCAACTACCAAGACATAAAACAAAGATTGATCAATGTTCAAATGTAGTAGGGCTCCATGCTTATAAAAGAGCACATTTTTAAAGCATTGCTTCTTATACAAAGTTTCTTCCACTGTTCCAATTTTTTCCCAGTATTTTTAATGCTTTAATGAAGAATGGAAAGATAAAACATCCTCCCTTCCCCTTCTCTAATGTGGTAAGCAGTATTTTGAGAGGTGGCTCCTACAAATTTTTTAATCAGGTATTTTCCCACCCTTCAGATGTTTACAAACTGAACACTTGACTTTTAGCTGTTCTTCCCAAACTATGAAAAAGCTTAAGTCCTTAAATTAGGCTATCCCTAACTTTCCTACAACCTCAGAAGGTATGGCCTCTCTGTAAACCAGAATTCAAAAAGATAAGTCACGTTGAAGGAAAGTCCTTCCCAGCAAATCAGAAAGTCCCAGTATTCAAAGTCTGTACAGAGAAGGAACTTAAGAAGAAAAGAAAAGCTGTGCTGCTTTACAAACTACACATCTGGCTCTGAAGAGCAATCAACAGCTCACAGTAGGTATGAGGTATAACAGAACTGGAAACTGCTGTTGTGGGAACTGTCAGCAGTGGAAGCCAAAGTGTTTTAGGCACTCGGTGGCACCTTTATACTGGCTGTTTACTTGGTGACAGCCTGTCCTACAGCCCTTGTACACGAGGCCTCGTTTCTTCTTTGAAGGTCTGCCATGAGACCATCTTGCAACTCAGCTCTCCCATCCAATAATAAATAAATCCCAAAAAGAACAAGTAAGGCAAGAACTGATCCTGTACAGTAGATAAACTTCAGAAGGGATAATGTAACTGTTCTTGTTATCAGACCTGCTGCTCCAAAATAATAAATTACAGCAAAACCTTACAGTGCACTGTAGGCTGCTCAGGAACCATTGCATTTGTCAAAATTCATTTACTTAGAATAAAACATAGGAGCTTCTAAAGGCAGTATGTCAATTTCCTATGCCTTACAGGTACAGACAAACACATACCAGTGACATGGGTTGATTTACACAATTATTGCAAAATACAATACTTTGCAATCAATACAGAGCAATTCTATTCAAAAATTATTAAATATGTGGTAACATCTGTGTCCGCTTGTGATAACAAAGTAAAAAAAATTAAAGTTTTAACAGCTGGAACATCAAATTATGATCTTCACAGAAGAGTAACAAAAGAATTGGTTGAAACCATGCTCAAATATTTAATAAGATGTGGTATATGATCTGTGCAGCAACCTTAATACTGGAATTCAGTACTCAACATGAGCTCTGGTTCATAGTATAAATCTATTTTATAACTCTCCATTTTTAGTTAATCTACTACTTCATGTTCTTGCCACTACCCTCTGCTTACACCACGCTGCCTCAAATTAGCCTTCCTTCAATGACTGACACTGATGGACAGCCTCTGGAGGGCCAATTCCAATCTCTCCACAGCAGCACGGGAGATCGCTGGAGGACAGAGATAGGAAAGAACATCAAAAGCAGGAAAGCAGGAACGAGAGGCTGTGGCAGAACAAGTAGTTTAAAACAGGACAGCACATCCATGACTGTTACAAAACACTGTTCAAGCAGTAGAACTCACACATGGATGCTTGCTGCTAAACAGCTCAGTGATTTGTCATTCATAGGTGTTACACACATACAGAATTCAGCAACAGCACAGTAGCTGATAAAACTGGAATCACTAATTTTACAGCAGTGATCAAAAGCACCTTTCCAATGCCTTCCAGTGCAAAGCTCATATCCAAAGCGATGGGCTGAAAATGCAGTTGTCAGTCAGTGGAGGATCTGTGAGAACACATGTGAATTCCAGCCAGAACTGCTGATAGAGGAGACAAAGTGCCATTTACCAAGCAGCACTTGAATAGTTTACTTAAGTTTCCCTTTTCCCTAGCAAACTCTCTTTTAAAGAAAGAAAAAACCCCAAAAACACAAGCAAAAAAAAAAAAAACAAAAAAACAAAAAAACAAACAAACCAAATAACAACAACAACAAAAAAAACAAAACCCCAAAAAAACCCAAACCAAAAAACCCCCCAAAACAAATGACAACAAAAAAAACCCCCAAACAACCAAGACCCTCCCACCCCTCCCCAATGAATCAACACACACAAAAAACCCAACCAAACACAAAAATTTAAAGTAAAAAGACTTAATTTGAAATAATTTAAATGTGTTGTCAAACAACATTTTTACAGGACAGAGCTGTTGTAATAGTATACAGAAGTCAGCTTCCATCAAGATGACACTTCAATATTTCTCTTTCCAGTATTTTTAGGGTGCAGTTCAGCAATATGAGCACCAGGCCTACATTTACAAAATATGTGCTTGTCCCCACAGGCAGGTAGATGTTGTACTTCAGCATCTGTTTACACACATAAGCTTTGTTTACATAGTTGGCGTGTATACCCCTTGCAAGTACAAAATAGGCTCTCACATTGGAAAACCACAGTACTTAAAATACCTAAACCATTAGATTTCAAATCTCTTGCTTTGGTATTGAGTCAATAGAAAATTTACAATGTCATTCTTCAGTCTTACACAGACTGAGTTTTTAACCAAGGAAATAAAAGAAATAAGTCTCAGTATCCAAAGAAATCTACAAATACATTCATCAATATGTAGTACATTACAAATACAAAGGCAATATATGGAATTGCTATAGTATGAATGAAAACCAAGTTGTTGTAGGAGAGCCCGAAAGTCTTCCTAACATATTTTTTCATGTAACATTAAATGTCACTGTGGCAGTGATGATACAGCAGCTTCTACTACATTACTTTCCAAGTTGTACACTCCATGTTTGATTGAAAAGCAGGATAGGAAATTAAAGGCCTCTGAAGAGCTCAGCAGCAACACTTAAGTGCATTGCAAACATTGATAATCTGTGGCACATAGGAATTCATGGATTACACAGGATACTTTCTTCTATTTACAGTATCATACACTTGTATAAAAGTCTCTGCTGCATTTTTTCTTTAGTACCTAGCCTGTGGCAAATCACAGTAACATTAGTCAAAGAAAAAGCAAATCCTATCTTCTCATAAAGACTAAGTAACTAATGGGTATTACTTATCCTTGCTTAAGCTACCTACCCCTCTGAATGCCTTGAATCCCAAAACTTAATTGGCACAAAAACATTTTGATAACTTAATACAGAAACTGATTGCTCATGATTGCTTAACCTCTTGACTTAATCATTACAATCACTGCTGGAGAATTATCCACTCTGTTAGATGTCACAATTAATATATTAAAAAAACCCCAAAAGAACACCCAGACAAAAAGTAAATCACCCCTCTCAAAAAAAAAAAAAAAAAAAAAAAAAACAAAAAAAACAAAAAAAAAGCAATGTTTAAGATCAGTCCTGCAAGAAAGAAAAGAAAGAGACTTGGCTTTTGAGTATCTGATACACGACAGGAAACACCAGTGCAATGGGGTCTATCACATCATGCTGCCGCTCAGACACCAATGACTACTGCAAGTCTTCACAAATAATTACATTTATGGAGATAGTAAACAACTCAGCTTCAGCAAAAAACTGCCTTATCACCAAGCTCAGTAGGGCATCTGAGCCTTCAAAGCAGTTTCTGGTATCAGTCTGAAGACAATAGGATTTCTGGGTCCAGCTAGGATGGAAGCAAATAGAAGGAAGTAGGAAGAAACATTGTACACAATGTGGCACAGATGAAAAAAAGACATATTTACACTTGAAAATGCAAAACACACTAGAGTAGAGGAGGAAAAACAATGAAATAACATGACCTTTGTCACTGAGGACAGGAGGCGTGGCCCTCTACTATGACGCAGATTTTTATATATGTATTTTAAAAATTTTAAAAAATTGAATATGTACGACTCAAGCAGGAGGACAATACAGAACAAAAAAAATCTCTGTGTTTGAAGATCAATTTCACATCCTTTACAAGAAACCTGGACCCATTTCCTTCCTGGTAAAACCCTGACATAAGGGCTAAAGAGCCTTTAAATAAAAGCAAGCAATACGAAATTTTTAAATACTTACTAACAGTTGCATGGGAAAGTTTTGTTGTGAGACTGAGAAAGAAGGGCAGAGCTACTTTTAGTCAAAGGGTTGCATACTCTTCTAGAAAAAACACAATAAACCAAACCAAAAAAAATTCAATCAACTACACCAACTTCAGTATCAGTTTACTAACCTTTGGGTTGAAATCCTCAACTAGTCTATTAAAAATGGCCTTGCAACACCTGCACACAAAACAGGGAATACCTGCTATGATAAAATGACTTTTTTTTCCAATATACCCCTCATCAACTTTTGATGCCACACACTGAAGAAACTAGATTTATATCAGTGAATGGCAAGTGTCATCAGGCAACGATCTGCACTACACTGGTGGCTCCATCTTCATCATCCTTCTCTTCAACATCTCCTTTTTTAAACTTTAATTTAAAAATCAATCTTCCATTTGGTAATTCAGTGCCATGTCTGATCTTCCTTGTCACTTCTGGCCACACTGCAGGATGTCTATAGATACCATTCTTATTTCTTGCCAATTCCATTTGATACTTTTGATTTGGAGTGTCGACTCCTCCTTCTAGATGAATGGCTTTCACTATTGACTGAATGTTTTGGTGGACTATTGTCAGGACCTGCTGAGAAATAAATATTTATTTAATACATATACATATTTATTTAGTTGACACTGTCAAACTCCTATCCGAAAGGCAGTAAGGTTTTTTAGAGCTACAGTGCTAACAGTATGGATTATTTCAGGCTAATACAAATTGGTTGATACTTGTACTCCATCTAGTGGCCTATTTTTTTTTTTTAAAGCAATGTTTAAGACTCCTGTAAAATTCTTCCTTCTCCCCCGCTCCCCCCAAAAAAAAAATTAGAAGCTTGCTATAGCAGAGTGGTGAAACATCTTCCATTTTAAATCATATCAATATTTAAACCTCCTCATTTTTCTTAGTGGCAGGTACTACTATTAGAAATTAAGAATTATGTAAGCAAAGTCTTTTAAATATCTTTTAAGAGTATACTTCTAGATTTCCGTCTTTCAAATGAAAGAATATGTTTTATTCTGAGAAAAAATGGGAGGGCAGTGGGCACCAAAACAAGAAATCAAGAACAAAATGTGAAAGAAGCTTGAAGCCTGTAATTAATGAAGTAACAGGAAGTTACAGAGAAGGGGTCAGATTTCTCCAGCATGCATAAATGGGAAAAACATTCTGAGTTCAAATAATTTTTCTCCAAAATATAAAACTATAAAAGTCCACAAATTTACTAAACTGAGAATAAACATGCAGAAAAATCATGAATGAAATATAAAGAAAATCTGCTTTAGGTGCTTTTCAAGCTTATGATAAACAAGAAACATTTTTAATTTTACAAACACCTGGAACATAAACTCTGACAGATAACTTCCAGGTGTGAATTTTTGATATTTGTTCAAAAGCAAGATCACACCAAAAAGCCTACAAAGGAGGCAGATAACTGACCTCTAGTGTAGGGAAAAGAAATCAGAAAGAAGCTGCCTTTGCTTAGTGCAGAGAAAGCTGCTTATGACCATCAGGACTGCACTGACAGGGCAAGTGTCAGTAAGAACACAAGCTCCAGGGCCAATTGCTAACTATTTCTTAACAACCAGAAATAAAAGTCCAGCAAATCAAACATGCAATGTTCAGCGAGAAAACCTGTTCACAACAGCTATGAAATGCATAATGCCCAACACCTACAATAACGGCCTGGAGTAACAGCAGAAAAAAATCAGTTGACATATTAAAAAATAAATACATTTCCAAGAATCAGAATTTAAAAGTGAGCAAAGAAAAGTAGTTTTGCAGATTATTTATCTGCATTAGTCCTGCAGAGATGTTAAAACAAGTCCTGCTGAATCTAGGCAAGTTCCTCAAGCCTCATTTTCTAGTGCTGAGCCTTAATTATACCATTTCACGAATACAGCTACAGTAGTACCAATACCTCTGCTGAATTTAGAATGAAGCCAGGAAGCATCTGGACTGTATGGACTGTCTTCACTTTCTGATAAGGTCTGCAAAAACAAGGACATATGTCATTGGGATGCTGGTGGTTCATGTTGTCAGTACTCCTCCCATTTGCAACTGGACTTAGAAACTGTAGCAGAAGTCCTCATAAAACATTCAGACAGTACTTTGAACTTTTCCCTTCCTAGTCGGAAGGCACCACACAGATGATACAGTAAGAACTCACCACTTGCCACGTGATCTGTTGTGTAACCAAGTATTCTTAATATTCCCCTAGCATTCCACCTGTACAATGGGAACATTAGCTAACCATTCATCCTTGAACGCTTTGCTAAAATTACGGCCTCATTTTGAGTAACTAAGAGGACAGCATTCTTTAGAAACCACAGTGTAATTTGGGATTAGTCCAAGGCCTGCTGAATTCAGAGTTCTTTCTATTGACTTCAGTTACACTCTAGACCATCCCCCCTAATCCCTATTTATGCTAACTCTGGTAAAGAATTCCAAAATCTAGGCGCTTTGGAGTGTTAACTCTGGAATAAAAAAAAAAAACAAAAACAGGCTTCTTTTATACAAGTACCTTTTCTCGGTGGCCATAGTACTCTGCATACCAAACCATTCCATATAAACACAGGAAAGTTGTAAAGGCCTAAACAAGGGAGGAGAGAAGAAAAAGAACAAGAAAAACAACCTGGAAAACTTTTTCCAAATTCCTTGCTGATTCAAGGTCTCAGAGTCCCTGGAGATGCCACATTTAGACCTTCATGCTCTGTTTCTCCCTGTATCTTTTGTCAGGATGAGTAAGACTCATGCGTCAACTTCAAGCTACACACAGAGCCTGCCACCATGGGGTATGCAGAACAATTCTCAATGGAAGCACTAAAATACATCCAGATCACCCACAGGAAACACTGCCAGCAGGATTTCTGTCCACACTGTACAGCATCACACAAAGGCAGTTGGTAGGCACTTGTAGGTATATTATCAGGAGCCACCAGTCTGGGGGAAAACCAAATTTTCCTCCTCTCTGCCCCATGCTTCAGGCTAGGTTACATACTTAGTTTTGTGGTACTCTGATCTGAGAAGCAATTCAACACTTTTCTCCTCTGAAGTATCAGGAATAAAATCACCATGCTAAATAAGAGAACAATAAATTCTGACTCCCCATCACCTGTTCAAACAGTGTTCCCAATTAGAAAGAAGAAGTATTTATCTGTCAGCCCATTATAAATGCCTTATTTTTCACTGACCATGAAAAATGTGCTTGGCATCAGAGTTACAAGTCTGGCAAGACAAATGTCCATTTACTGTTATAAAATGGGCATTTCATGCTGCATTTGCAGTAATCACACTGAAGTACAGAAAGTTACAGGCTTAGTGAGAATGATTTGCTTGATAAATGAGGGTTGTTTATGTAGCTGTAAGACCTCAGTGTGGCACAACACACATTGCTTATTATCACTGTCCATTAACTCCTGTTCATTTCCAGCAGGCACTACAGCAAGCTCCACCAAAGCCAGGCTTGATCGAACTGACATGATCTCTCATCAAGATAAAGCATCCTAGAACTACTGCTTGTTTCATTGTTCAGCACACCAGTAATCTGCTATGTCAAGAAATGAGAAAAAAAGTTATTCTAGTCCCTTCAATGTGAGTTCTAAGCAATCCAGCATTTGTTTTTACTAGGACATGCATAAGGCTCTTTACCAGCATTGCCCCACAATGATCCCCTGCTGCCAGTGTTCCAGAGAGGAAGCTATTTAGATGCTTTCAATGCTTTTGTCATGCTTTATGTTTCACATGAGAAATTTCACTTACCACACAGAGAAGCCAAAACACAACATACAGTATTTGTGTTTTGGAAAAAAGATCTTGTCCAAACTTTATGCACACAATAGCTTCAAGGAAGGCAATTACCCTGTGGGTAAATGAAAGCAGGGAGGAGAGTGATTAAAAACACTAAGGATTTAACTCACATGTTCACAACTCAGACGCCAGACTGTCAGCTCTAAACAAGCACTACTCTCTAGTGAGCACACACCTCCCTGACAGCACCATTACATGAAATCCTTTGACAAATGTAATTTTCTTTCTATACTTTTCTCAGCATAAACAGCACACAAAGAGTGATTGACTGGCAGTTCACTGTTCCATGGGGCTCAAGGGAACAAGGAGTGTCTGCCAATAGCAGAGAATCTTCAATTGTGCCTACTACTGTGCTTCAGCTCTCACCACATATGAATTTCTTTTCCATGCTGAACACCCAACAGACTCCCTTGATGGATGAACTAGAACTGTGCTTTGTTTATTTCTCTACTAGATGTAAATTTACTACAATTCTACATTGTCTAGTTTGTTTACTTCACATGTATTTCCCCTATGAGAAAATTCATATGGAACAACATTTCAAATTCTCTGAGAATCCATGCATTTGCTCTGGTTTATCTGTAAACTCAGGTCCACATGACAGCCTCAGAGGATTTGGGGAGAAATGTGAGAGAAAAAAATGCAGTTTTTACATTTTCTGATTCTTTTAATGTCAGAGAGGAAAGTATCACCATCTCTCCCCCTGCTAACAGGTGTTTACATCTTTTCAGGTTCAAAGCTATGAGGGCTTTTCCACCACTTGTTTATGAATCCAAAGTTTCTACTGTCTGCCATGAAAATAAATCTAGTTTGTATTGTTCCTGAAGAGAAAATTACGTATGTTTAACAACACAAGTGTAGAAAAGTGCTGCATTAAAAGTGTAGGAAAATGACTCATCTCAATCTGAAGCAAATAATGAGAAATACTATTAAATTTAAAGCGTAATAGTTAGCTTGTTCAATAGAGACTTTAAGGTTGTACATCTGAGCAATGCATGAAATCTCCTCCTCACCAATGTGCAGACACCATTAACATCATGTCAAGTGTTCCAGTCTCCCCGGCTTGACACTGCAGGACACATTCCCTACCAATACTCTCAATAACCAGTTCACAAAAAAATGGCACTACTGCCTTTCAGGGAAGATCCACTTTCCCCCATGAAAGAGGAAAGAAAATGTGTGCTTGACTAAACCACTGGTATTGCAGAGATGGTCCTGGTGCAAGTAATAAATCACAGCTTTCCTGTAGTATTCAATGTGACTTCCAGCATGATGAATGGGGCAAAAACTTAAAAATGTGGCAGTAACACCCAAGTGACAAATACACAAATCAGTGAGATGCATATTAGCAAAAAACTGAGAGCAGTACTATTCTCTTGAGTCACTAACTATTTTTCTTTCTTGGTTTTATACTATTCTTACTGATCCAGCTGCAGAGTTAAAAAATCATGAAACTGATCTACTGGAGTGGGAAGAGAAAGACCACCATCAGGAAACAAGCACAGGGTTATGATACACTCAAAGGCATAAACAAAACAACAGGTTATTTTAAATAAGGACTCAAAAAAAATACAGCTGTTTGCCCTGAACTTATAGTTCTTTCTGTTATTCCTGCCAAGAATACTTGGGTTAAGCACATTTTACAATAGGAAAGCTATTACAGCTGATGAAGTGGTAAATCAAGAGAAAGAAGGATGCTAACAGTGAAGGGTATTAGTGTCCTGCTGAAGGGTGATGAGAGTACTCCATAGAACTAAATATGCTAAGTTTTCATTCAAGCAAAATGGTCTTGTAACATTCTGACAGATTTTCCTTTTTGAAAGGCTTCAACTTAATGAAAATAGTGCAATTTCAGCAGGGCTGTTGCATTGGCCTTGTTCATGCTTTACATCACCTACTGTACATCTATCAAGAGTGATGCAATAGTTATGTCAAGTTGAAAAGAAACAGTTTCGTACTAATGAAAGGCACTAATTTTAATTATACCCATAGTTAGGCTGCTTAAAATTCCATTTGTGCCTTTAGAAGTACCTTGGTTACCACAGAGATGAATGTTCCATATACTTCTATTAATTGCTTCAGAAATTATATTCTAGATAGTTACATTACTGGAAGATTTCCTCTTTTTTGCAGTCATCAGGAGCTCCTAGTGATGCTCTGTTGTTTCTAGCAGATTACAGAATTAAGCAGTAGGAAGGAGAATACTTAGTCCATGCACTTTTCCCACTATTAGACCAGACTGTGGGTGAATGTTCTATTGCAGTTCTTGTTAAGCAATCCTGCAGACATATTTGGTTATCTATTTATTGACACATGTTACATTAATGTATTCAGTGAGAGCTTTGGACTAAGGATGATGGGTTCTGTAGTGCTTAACAATTTTTCAGAAGCAACTATGCAAACTCTTCATTTAAAGGTATCCTCTAAGAGAAAAAGAGATTGCAGTCAAGGTCCCATGGCTCATCGTACACTCACAGAAATGGGATAACCATGGCTTGTTTCACTGTCCTCTGCTGTGATGCTGCTAACAGCAGCAATGCCCACCTTGGCAACCAGGGAAACATTACCCTCACAACCATCAAGCAAAGGCAAGCTATAGAGATAAAAGCTTTTTCCTTCTCACCTAAGAATATGGGTAGAAAGGCCAATGGTGCCTTGAAAGACCCTAGCTTAATCCAGCAGGTCATAGTTATCCCTTCTGTTGTCCTTACTCATTCCATCACTTCCCATGTTCTGCCTCCAAATTCAGAATTTTCCTTTCCTCTTGCAAAATGAAAACAAGGACTGGCTTCATGGGAACTGCCTGTTCCTGTGCTGGACCCATCCTTAACACTTGTCCAAGTGCTTCAGAAATGCAGCAAGAACACTTACCCGAACACCCAGCACTGAGTTCCCACCCTCTTGCACTGTGTGTCTGTGAGGTAAGCATAGTATTGCCTGAGAAGGGAAGAAAGAAAATTCTTCAGTGAAGTTGAAAGTCCCCAGAATATTTACATATAGAAAAAAACCTGTGTTACAGATGTATCTATAGTGAAAATGAAGTGCTGATGGTTAAATTCACATGCAATCATTCTGGATGTCTACCAGATGGCTTCAATTCTAGTAGGACAGATTATCACATATATCAAATAGCTTGAGACAACACAGAAAACAATCCTGAGAGCAAGAGCTGGGAAAGTACCCAAACTAGTAGGCTAGCAGCATTTGTCTCCTGCCTCTCCACTGATTCTCCAGTTCTTACAGGCAAACTGCAAGAGTTTCCAAAGAATTAAGAGGATTCCTTCATTTTTTTCCCGCAGTTTGTCTTTTATTTATTAGCAACTGCATTTTCTTCAGAAATGTGGGTTTGAATCTCAAAAGAATATGGCTATTCCATATCCTGTTTGAATGGTCTAACCACTGGCATGTTTTCCTCTCAAGAACAGTAGCATTTTTCCCTATTCTGAGAACAGTATGGAGACCATTCTGCTCTGCTCTCTATGCTCCAGAAATTTAAGAGTTTAGAGAGGGGAATTCCAAAGAGTGGAATCAGAGTTTCTGTCCTCAGTTTTTGATTTCCACTGACAGATGGAGAAGACAAGTGTTATTACTCCAACAATACAAGGACTGCTAAAGAACAAAGACTTCTACAGGTGTGCAAGTGCTACAATGGAAAAAAAAAACCAGACAAATTCACCTATGCAAGAGCTCACAGGGTATTTTGGGTGATTTAATTAATAGTGTGAAATCACTGCACATAACTTAAGACACTATTTGAGGAATAAATCAATTCATGGCTGCCATTTAACTGTCCAAGGGAACATCACTTTGGACATGAACAGGGAATTCTCTGCTTCTAACTTCAGATCTGTGTGCATCCTGTCTACCTCCAACTATGGAATGTGGAAAAAAAGGAAATTAAGGAACTTTGCTAACAACATAAAATGGCATGCATGACCGAAAGCAGATTCATGCTCCTACACAGCTGTCAATGCTGCATATATACTGTTCTGTTCTCACAATAAGCTACTGCTCAATCACAATCAGGAGATCTTAGAAAAACCAGCAGCTCTGGTTTTCCTCATCTACACTTTTGGGAGCACCTGACTCATTAACTTGAATACTTTCACATGCAGTCCTCAAGGATAACATATGCAGCTAACTCACAAAACAGGGAGATGCTACACAAACAGGAGAAGGAACAGACTGGCTCTGCATCCCTATGGCAACACATTGTTATGTACATTTTACCTCATTAGTTTATTTGTGAGGAAATACATGTTATTGATAAGAGATTATTGTTTTGCATTTCATGGTGGCAAAAGCATGTATTTTGTGAAATGTGCCATTCTTATTCACTAACTATATGCAGTTCTTGGATGCCTAGAAGTTAAGCTACTTTAAACTGAAAAAAACACTGAAGCAAAAAAATTACCTGACAGTGGGTGCTGTAATGATTCCTATGAAGAGAATTCTCCCCCAGCTTAAAGGGTGGCTTGCTTGGAACACAAAGATATGTTTCAAAAAGAATGTGTTCAACTCAGTTAGCTAGATCAAAAAAAAAGCTAGTTAATAGTGTTCAACTTACATAACTCCTGATGAATTAGTACAGCAAATGTGCAAAGATTAACATGGAAACTAAAACATAAGAAATTCCTGCTCTGTCTTTTGCTAGGACAAGCAAGTAATATACTAGTAAAACAAAAAAATTCTCCCCTAGAAACCTCTATCAAAGTATTTGCTCTCTTCTCCAAAACTCATGAAGGGACCAGACACTAATTCACCCTGTAGTGGTCTTCTGATAGCTTGCATATCCTAAATCAAGTACAAATAACCAAGACAATTTTGGGAGAGAAGCAGAAAAGATCATATATTAAAAAAACCCACACCTCAAAAAATATATTAAATATTTATGGTTTTCCTTTAAAACACTAAATTAAGAAATTTTTTTAAATTACAGAAGTTTTAATTTTAAGTTTTTAAACCATTTGTGACATGTTATAGAGTCTTGATGGATCAATTACAGTATTCTGAGTATTATTGATCCATTCAACAATCAATGGGAAAGGAAAAAAATCCAAAAAAAGCAAGGCAAAACAAAAACACCCCCACACAAACCAAACAATCCCCTGCCACATCAACACAATAAAACCAAAATAAATTGAAATTCCACCACCTAAACCCCACTGCCTAGCAGTGTCAATTGCAAAAAGCCAATACAGCAATCTGTAACGTTTGACTTTTCCCACAGATTCTGTAATTACACTCCTGAACTCCCATGTAACTCCCATGAAAGTGCCCTTTCCAGTTCCACATTATCAATTCATTTAACTGTGTACTTCAACAACAGACATACATTCCATCCAGAATATTTTTTAGTCCAATATAGCCAACAAGTAACTGAGCTGATAGCAGCTTTCACAGAATGTATTTCTTACCTGCCAAATAATCATGAAAAGGTAGACTCCAGCCACTCTCTGAAATGAAGACTTTGGGTCAAACCAGCGGACGTAGGTCCAGCTGGCTGGGGTGAACTGTAATACAGCCCTTTTGATTTTCCCTGTGGTTGTGTGAATGTCCCTGGAAAAAATAATGGCTGGAGTGAATACAAGGAATATGCCAGAAGGAAGAAACAAAAAAAGCAACAGCCCTGTGACTGATGTTTCTGAGGAACAATCACTTTTTTTTGGTCAGCAGAGATCTTCTCAGACGCAACTATGTACCAGGCAAGAGAGAATTCAGAAAAATAATCTGTTAAGCATTTCAGTCAAGGTGTGTGTTCTGCTATAAAAGCCTACCCTTCTCTATCCTCAGTCCATAACTCAGTAACTAACTACAAAACACATCTATCATTCTTTTCACAAAGAAACGAAGACAGCAATTCTGCAACTTCCTTGGAAAATCTAGAGGTTACTTCTTCCTGGTTAATGTTGCCACTGCTCTTACCCTAAACACTCCTTGTTTAGAGCTCACTGACATCAGTCCTTCAAGAATCTGTAGGATTCATTATTTGTTGTTTGTATCAGGGACTGGCTCCACAGGTTTAATAATACTACACCTCCAGCACACATAAGCCCTGCTGTTCTGATAGCAGATGCATGTGGACCTCCTGGAGAGGTGTGATAACACTGTTAAAAGCTAGAAAGCATTTAAATTCCATTTTGAAAGGGGATTTTAATGCAGGCTCATCTGATGTATTACTGATTCTTGCTTTTGGTAATATTAATTCAGATGAGCAACAGCACCCAAAGGACACAGAATCTAAGAAAAACTCAGAGCTTCATCTTCTGAAGGAAGACTAGCAGGACTAGAAGCCATTTTTCACCCTGTTATTTCTCTGGGCCTTCTAGACAAAAAAAACCCAAAAACAAACACAAAAAAACCCAAAAACAAACAAAAAAACAACAATGGCATAAAAAAAACAAAAAAAAAAAACAACAACAAAAAAACCCCCTCAGATTTGATATTTTCAATATTTGTGTTATTCTAGGCTAGAGAAAGCTTAGATTAGGGAGAATCTTCTAAACTTTAAGATCTGTATTTATTAAATTAAAAAAAAAAGAAAAATAAACTAAAAGGGCACAGGCAAAACATTCTCATTCTCATGAAGCAGCATCTTCATGTTAAAGGTCAGAAAAATCTACTCATGCATTTAAAAGAACATGAGGAAAAATTATTCCACAAAGACAGTAAAGACTTGGTGTGCCATAGTCTGCTGTTTAAACTTTCAGTGACCCTCTAAAAATAGAAGGATCATAAAACTCTAATAGAAATGCAGGAAAACTGAATTCAGACTAAAGGCTGGCTGATTCTTAGAGTAATTAACAAATCTGTGAATAAAAAAAGAAAAGCAGTACAGAAAGTCACACAAGGTACAAATTTGGAAGTCAAGATCTGAGTTCCTTTTCCATCTCTCAAGGCAATTCACTGCACTTGACCCTGTTTCATGTATACCATTGGCAATGTGCAGATAACCATGCTTGCTAGCAGGGAAGAAGGCAGGGGAGGGGCAAAAAACTATGGAAGAAACCACACCTGGACAGCCAGGAACTGACATACTAGGCCATAAGCTATTGCCCTTTCACACAACAAATGCTTCTTTATTTTACAATTACTCCTTTTATTAGAAGGTCAACAATGAGGTATGGCAATTCACAGCACGGGCACCATCAGCCCCATCCATGCCCCTGCTGCAATTCCAGCTAGTGCTGACAGACTGCCACACTAATGCATCACCAAGGTGAACCCAAATCTAGTTTTAAAATATATGATGAGAAAACAATCACAATTTGCTTTGCTCCCTAACTTCCTCAAAGTTTTATGTATACAAAATAAACTGAAAATGCAAATAGCTTAATTATTTTGTATTGTCAATTGGTATCAATGCTTGTAACTTAAAGTTGCAAAGGAAAATCATATATACAGTCACATCTACAAACATATACATACAGGAACATTACTATGACACCGATATTTAACATTTAAAATAAAATTAAAGCACTGTTAGCACAGACAGATTCCATGCTATTTTTATACATGCAAAACAAGGTTTATCAAGCTTTAATTTAGACCTACTTGAAGCTTGCCCAGTGATAGGTCCTCATCTCCAAGAAACGACAAACTACCATGCCCAACCAGATGCCACCCCCGTTACAAAGCAGGATGTCCAAAATGACTTGATCCCACCAGCATTCAGCAAAATTAGGCAGAAGGTGCATGAAGAAGAGCTATAGAATACAGCAAAAAGACTCTGGGTGAGGAACAGCATAGAATTAATATAAATTAACTTTTAAAGTACACATTCAAAAATCAGCTTTTCAGTACACAGCATACTTCAAGGGCATGAGCCATAGCCACTGAAATGTCATGGACATCCTTCCATTAACTTCAGAAGGCCTTGAACAGAATCACACAAGACATCAGAGATTTCCTTCTCACTGTTTCCTGTTGAGGCTATGCTGCATATAAGGATATCATGCAGCTGTTGGCCTCTCAAAGATGATACAGGATACATTAATAGAATGTATGAAACAAGCAGAACGACTGCGTTTCTTGGATGAAATAAGGTGGTTTGTGCTTTAAAAAAAATAAAATTACGAGAATCTTTGTTTCATTTTTGCTAAATAGTTTTAACTAGTATGTTTTCTAAACCAGCAACAAGATGAAGCAAGTAAAATGGATTGGTTTGTAATAGCTGTCAGTACTAAAGCATGGTGGTGTTCAGGACACAGGACTTCTTTATTTCAAAACTCTGTTTTCAGGAAATTTAGTGACTGTAAAAAAAAAAAAGAGTTCAACAACATTTCAAACACTTCAGCAAGCTTTGCTGCTATACTTAATACAGAATGGCTCAAGAAGTTAAGAGGACATCCACTCTACTGATGCAGTGAGGGGAACAACTGGCCAGAGTTAAGGCAAGACATAAACATATTTTACCAAGAGCTAGAAACAGATTCACTACCTCTCTTTCTCCTTTAAGAAAAATAATTTTATTATCTTATTCTATGAGAAAAATCACTGCAATCCAAAAAAATAGACTGGAAAAGTTACCTATGGGCAGGAAATCAAGACAGCCATATGCTGAGCAGTTCCTCTGCAATACTCAAGGAGGTAATTAACAAAATAGCAAACTAAAGAATGTACCTCCACAAACACAGTGCAATTCTTGTCAGTGAATGTACGTACACTGTGGCTGTAGAAGACTGGAAGATTACTGGTAGGATTTTGTAATAAAGTATCTTTTGTTCAGAGATGTAAGCATAAAGTACTGAAAAAAATCAGATTTGAGAAAAGGAACAAGAATGTTTTCTGTATACAACAGGAATGAATGCTGGCCCATTTACAGTACATTACAGTGACTAATACTGGCAATGACAATTCCTGTGAAAACTCTTGCAAAAGTGTATCAAAAGCAGTTGTTTTTCTTTGACAAAGCTATGTGGATTTCAACCTTTACAAAAAAGAAAATTTAAGTTTCTCTTCAAGAACCAAGTGATACAGTGTTGTTCATTGTCCTGGTAAAGTTTCCCTTTCATATTTTTAATTAATTTAGCCTGAGAGTGGCAATAGCCTACAAATGTCAGTCAGATCCACGCAAAGACACCAGAAGCTACAGATAATCAGGCAGCAAGACCCAGAGCACAGGTCTGACAGCCTCTAAGGCTCTCTAGCTGCTTTCTCACAATGAGAGACCAAGGTCTGCCTGCTTCCCAACTTTAATTCAACAGTATGGAGCATGAGCCAAGTTTCCCATTTCAGAGCAAGGAGCTGGCAGCAATCCGTGAATGCTAATAGGAAATACTCAGCTAAATCCCTGTGTAACTGCCCTGATAACTTCTGGAGGTTTCTAATTGCTCTCCTGAATTATCTTATTTATCAAAGATCCATTTGAGTGGTGATAACATATCTGTGTTTTGAACCTTGTCCAACACATTATCTGTTCCAATAATCTGCCTTCCAACAAGGGGAATACTGGACACCTGCTGCTGTGTCAAATTGAAGATGAAGATTGTGTGATAAACAATAAGAGTATGAGTGAAACAAATCCAAATACATTATTTTCCAGAGAGAAAAAAATGGTACAATAACTAGCTGAGGTATTTTCTATGAATGGGTACTTGTGAAATCCCAATCTTGAGCAATTTCAAAATCACTTAGAAAACACAGTATCCTTCAATGCTACAGAACAAAAACACGTTTTGAAGAGGAACTTACAGCACCAGAATTTTCAAACCCAAAATTTAATTTCAGATTAATAAATCCTTATCTATGTTTCTAAATTTACAAATGTTTTGTCAGACAAGCCAAGCATTCTCAAGGCAGCAAGCTTTACAGAAAACTGATTTTAAAGACTAAGTTCAGATGTTTACATCAAGAAGATCCCTCAACTCCATTTCATTTGTAGGTTATGCATGCCTATACACAATGTGTGATATTGTTGTATGTGAGGTACAGGGACCAAGAGAGTAGATCACAGATGTTGTAGGGTGAAAAAGGAGAACAGTTGCTCTGAATCAGGAAATATATGAAGTAGAAAAAGTAGCATGATCCCCATAACACCAGAAAATAAATTATGAATGGCACAAATAGGCTGACCTAGACTTCCTTTCTATTCAAGCAGCAATAAATCACTTACATAAAACCCAGCTTGCTGTTGTCTGTTCATTCAGCTGCATAAATTACTCATACTTATAAGCATCTGGCTTATAAGACTTAAAATGTAAACCTATACTGAGAAGTAGAGAGCCATCCTTCTAGTAACATTCACTCTTCCCCCAAGAACAATTCACATCTCTTACCTTTGTTGATAATTAAGATGAAAGTGGCCTACCTCAGTGAGCTCCCAGGTGATGCTAATAGTCCAGCAGAGCCCATAGCTGCGGATCAGCAAAGCCTTCATAGCCCACCCCCAGAAATGTCCAAAAGCAAATATATCAAAGTGGCTGAGGATTCTCTCCCAGGTGATAACATGACAGTTCACTGCATACTCCTGTTATGAAAATAAAAAAAAAAAAGAACAAAATTACTTCATCAACACACAACTTCAGAAAGAAGAAACATTTTTCCATCAAGTGCATTAAGCCTGGAATTGTAAGGCTATTAAAATTAGCATTATTTAATTTTCTTATCCTTCCAAACTGTGGCAGAAAACTTCCAGTATTAAGGCTCAGTGCCATCACAGTACAGCTCTAATTTAAAGGGAAATAGAATGGACCTTGGTGGCTGAAGAAGCATGTATTTTCTAAGTGACAGAGAAGCAACAAAAACAATAAAATCCATAACAATAAAACCAGCAAACAATACTTCAGAAAATACTTATTTGCCTTTCTTTGGAGTCTTGATTTGAAATAACCACCTTTCTCCACATTGATGCTGCCTGGTATTCAGATATGGCTCATTAGTGGCTAATCCTCCTCAGTTTCTGATGTAACGTTACTCACGTCAATGTTTACTTGAGTATCTTTTGTGTCTTATTTTCCTCATGAAAGCAATTTCCTAGAACCCATTCATATTGAAGACATTCAGTTACAGGCTTGGATTGAAAAAAAATTTAGGGGAAGATCAAAGGGAACTTGCAAACGTTTTTTTGCAGATGAGCAGCAGATTCCTTAAGATACTAATTAATATTCTAGTCACCAATGACCAAGGAACCAGGTTCTCAAAACATGTTGTACAGCAAGTGCTAGAAATCATTGCCCAAAAAGAAAAAAAAAAGTATTCCATCAGGAGGCTGCAGTTGTGGGGTTCTGTCTCATCACTGGGCACAAACAGAACTATTCCTAACAGGAAACACACATTTTATAACATCTCTGCTCTTCAATCTTCCTAAAATACACATTGCCACCTGCAGGTCACAACTCAGCACTGCTCAGTGCTGTTAATTCAAGAATTCTCTTTCAGGCCAGAACTATTGCTAATCCTGCACAAATGAACACTAATCTAGTTGAAGATGAGACAGCAGAGAAAGATATAAATCCTGGCCACCACAAAGAGAAGAATGCACAATTTCATATAAATCTGTCTATCAGCAGGCAGCTGAGTCCCACTGTGGGATGACAGTTGTGTAGATTACTCTTAAGTAACCTTTACTGCTGGTGCTTTCTTGTGTATGCCTGTGCTGCTGATCAGAGAAAGGTGCACCATCTGTTCTAAGGATGGTAAACCTGCAGCCTTAGTGCACCAGGAGAACTGAAACTGGCTCCTTTGCCGGCACGAGAAGCACAGAATACACGACAGAAGGTGCAGGCTTCTTGCTACACCAAGATACCTATGATGAGTGAACACAATGAGGCTACTCCAAAAGTAAGGTTTTTTCCACGGCTCTTGCTTTCTTCTTTTGTTTTTACTGGGGCTTTTTCCTCTCTATCTGATTTTTCCGGCTGCAGTTCTGCCAGCCATACAGCGAAATGTGTTGAACTTTTTTTTTATACCCAAGCAACTTTGCTACTCCTGTGCAAGCAACCAAGCGGCAGCCTTCATTACCACTGCACTTTAAAAATTTACTCCAACTTCAAACGACAATATCTGGATTGCAAAGCAGACCAGGGCAACTTTCCAGTGACTGCTGCAGTCAGGGAATCTGCTGTACTGTAGTTCTGTGCCAGTAGCAATACTAGTCCTCCCCTAGTTAGAATCTATTTCTAATGTAAATGACAGGAGAGCCAGGTGAATCTGACAAACCAACAGACTCCTTGTCTCACCCTTTTGCTGCTCAGCAACACCACTGACACCGGTGCTGGGGCTCCATTTAGCCATGTGTCCTCCCCCCATCCTAAGGGCTAAGGTTGCCCTTACCCCTCCAGCACACAGGAGGTTCCTTGCAGAACCCAAAGTCACAGCCCAGAGCTGCACAGCATGTACTGCTGACAGGCTGAGGTGCAATACCTGAAGCATGCAGTTTTCCAGGCAAGGAGCCTGCACACAGCCCTCACTATCAATCAGCTAACACGAGCTTACTGCACTGTAAAGATTTCCATTCCCCCATGTGCTACAGGGCACGAGTTTGCAGCCACTGCTGATGAGGTACTGGGTGTTGGCTTGCCTAAGTAGTAAATAGCCACGTGTGAAAGACAACCAGTCAATTTCCCTACTCAAGAGGTATGAGGCCTATAAAAGCACCTAGTATACAACAGGTGGCCATGGTGGACAGATGCACAAATCCAAGGTCAAGGGACCATGTTGATCACATGGTAAGGAGTAATTTGAGGTGATAATGAGGATGGCAAGATTAGCAACTCTTGCCTCCCCACGCATCCTCCTCTTCTGCTTGGTGCCCAACTGCTCACACTGTGTTCTGCTTGCCTCCCTGCATAACTCACACCCTTCTCCCAGGCCTCCTTTTACAACCTCAGCTCCCTGTGTTCGTGTCCCCACCTGCAAGGGAACGTTCTCCATATGGAAAACTCTTTGCAAGCTGCTCAGTGAGCAGAAGAACAAGCCTGGCTTTCTATGCCACTCCAGGTTATGGTCTATGGAAACAGCATCAGTGCTCAGTTGCTGACTGACTGGAAGGAAGCAGAGTCCTGCAGCTGCCATACACATACTCCACAAGCTCCATAGCACAACAGTAATGTACTAAGCTCAGAGCAACAAGATGAGACCAAAGTTCTTTGAGTGCAGCACTGTGGCATCAAAAATCCTGATCTGAGACACATACCATACAGACTTCATTTAGATATTACCTTGCTAAGTCTATTTTCAGTATCCATGCTCATATCTATTACCAAAAAGCATCCAAAGCCACCCCACTGCAAACATATATCCTGTTCCAAATGGTACACTCATCCAAACATCTACATTAGGAAAAAAAATATACTGAGAAGATTCTTTTTCACACCAGCTGATTTCAAAGCAAATAAATTGCTGACACAAAGGACTTGTTGATTCTGTCAAGTGTAGGCACAAACTTGCACTGCTCATGACAACAAATTCAGATTTATCCATTCCCACTCATATAAAACATGACTAAAGTATGTACAAAAAAGTGCCATGGACACATACCATAATATCTGCTTCCCTTGTGGCATATCGAAGATTAGGGTCCAGCCAGTACATCACAGCTTTTACCTGCTCAAAGTTGAGGAAGAGCACGAATACCAGGAACAGAAAATAAAGCACACTGAGACCTGCAAAAAGACTCAGTTTTACAATCATGCTCATTCAAAAAACTGCTTGGAACACAGAGTTCAAAAAGCTGCTTTCAAACACTTGTTCTACAAATGAATTTCTATACACAGCAGCTACAGAAAAGCTGAAGAGACACCAGTCAGATGGCAATGTCTGAGCACTCAGCCCTTCATATCCCCTCCTGTGACAAGTGATACAACACATGCTCAGCTGCATGAACAAAATCAGTCTAATCAATTTAGACGTGTAGTACAAGGCTGTGATCAGGAAGCTCCTTAGTAAGAGATACATTAGGATCCAGGATTGCATTAGCTCTGTCCCTTTGCTTTAAGTATTCTTGGTCTCACTAATCTAAGTCCCTAAGCCTTTACACAGATTTCAACATAAAGGTCAATTTAATAATGCCACCTGGCAATTCTGAGCTGTGCTGGTAATAAAGAGTAATTATAAACTAATGCATGTCTGAGTTACTTTTGTGAGCTGGAAAATTTGCTGCTTGAACCTTTTAAAGATAAATATGATTATTTATTTTCACAGCACTATAAATTATGAAACACCACTGCATTTAGGAGTACCATTTCTCTCCTCCAGTCTGAATAAGGATTTTTTTTAAAAAAACTGAAAAACTTATTAGAAGTTGAGTCCTAGGTATAGCTGTGTGGATAGATTAAGCTTTTGTTGGAACCATATCTTTACATTATTCATAAGCTTCCAGATAACCAAGACCACATTTGGAGGAGGCATACAAACACCATTTCCAGAGCCTCAAATGTATCCTGCAGCAACATCATGGAAGGCAGAAAGATTAATGTAAATAAACGAAGGATCTGCCATTCAAAATAAACTGCAGCAATTTTAAAAAGGCCTTTTAAACTATAACCAGGACTCACATGCTGATAGCCCCCCGTGTACACCAGAAAGCAACTTTTGTTCAGAGACACACACGCACAGGAAGTATCTATATGGTCCTGTGCAGTTCCTCACAGAAACACAAGGACCACAGATGCCACCCTGCTAAATGAAGCACAGCCTGCAGGCCAGGGTGCATCTGGAAATGTTGAGGATGCACCAGTCCTGCCCTTCATCTACCAAAGGGGTCTGAGAACTGAAACACAGCTAAATGAACCACACCAGAAGAAGGAGAATTACAAAGGGAAAAATGTTGCTCCTGATTTTGCATGCAGCCTTCTCCCAAAAGTACAAGGGTCAAGCTCTGACCGTATCAACATTGAGAATGACCTTTCACTCTACATGTGGTGAAACTTGAAGTGAGCAGTAGGACCTGGTGTTTCCAGTAGGAGTACTGTTTCCCAAACTTCCCAAGAAGCAGGTTTGTTTAATGAGTACTGTCTAATCAGCAGTATCCTCTCAATGCCAACAGATGAGTAATCAGCTACTTTGGGAACCTACTTATTTTTAGATATAAGGTGGTAGGAGAGAGGAACATTCAGTGTACCTAAAAAATAATCAAACATGCAGTCTACCATATGCTCTGTGAACCCTGAATTATTTGAAAATAAAATTCCTCATGATTTTGCTGTGTAAATCAGATGTTTAAGTAACAGGATTTCACTTGTTACTTTTGTAGCTAACAGAATTATTTTTCAAACTATGAATGCAACTGATATTTACAGGTATTATTAATTAAATAAGTTAAGAATATGAATATATACATGTCAAGAATATTATTAATTGTTAACCTATGCAATGATACAATTTAAGAAACATATAAAGTTACAACATATTTTTCCAATAATGAAGAGAAACTAACTATTCAACTGTGTTTAGAAGTCAAACAGTATATGCAGTAGCTGGAGTTGGAAGAGCAGACAGTAGGAAAGAAGTGGGGGAAGGAGATTGGGAAGCACAAAACAGGATTAAAATTGTATCAGAATGAATGATCCCTTTTTTGTGATTTCATTTACACCATCCTGACACAGAGTAACTACAATGATATTCCCAAACATAACTAAGAACAGATTATAAGCAACTGCTCAGGAGCAGGAGCAAAGTAACATTCACACAAGTTTTACACACAATTATGGTTCATGACAATTCCATTCATCAGAAAGCTAAAAAGGCAGGTCCTGCAAAATCAGGGCAAAAGTTGTAAACACAAACTTACCAAAAACCATCCTCCATAGAGCAGGATGAGGACGTGTAAAGGGTCCTAAGACAGCAAACAAAAAGCTTATTAGGAGACAGTCAGTAAAAACCACAAAATTTATTTTTGAGTATATCAGATACGACTACTTGGCATGAGCATGGATCAGTTCTTCATCAAACTATGTAATACACCTGAAAGCTGGAGCTCTATGCTGTTAAAAAAAATTCAGCAGTTTTCAGGGTGGAAAAAGGAGACTGCCAGTTGGTAACATGAAGACAATTTTTCACTGTTTTTATAGAGTCATGTCCAGAACAGTAGCATGCTGTTTGTTCACCAGACACCACATCTCAGGTGTCACCTGAGGATGTCCTGACCTGGTTTCCAGACTGCAGCTTGCTCCCAATCAAGATATCCCATACAAATTTGTCTGTGTTAACAAAGAAACATGGTGCTTAGCCTTCAGACCAACGAGAAGTGTTACCAAACAGGCCTGCTGAAATTTCTAAACTGAGCATCATATACAGATGACAAGAAGGAAGACACCTACGCTCTTCACCGGTGTCAAATTATTTACTTTAGAGCCAGGGATGAAACTGATTTATTAGACTAAAAACCTCTCAGCTAATGTGAACAGGAGAGAAGGTAAATCAGGTGAAACTGGAAAATGTCTGAAGGTGAATCGTACATTTAGGAGGCAAGAAGTGGCTCAACAAATATTTTCAGCACACACTGCAGACCACTCTTTCACCACTGTATGCACAAAGCTCCTTTTTCTCTGGCATTCAGTTTTTCAGGCAGCACTTTGTGAAAAGCATGCATATAGGATTTTTAACATATCGGAAAAACACATCCCAGCTCTGCAGCACAAAGCTGCCCTGAACACGATCACTGTTTTTTCCTGAACATTGCCAGCTGTGAGACAGTTTAGACTTGACACAAGAATCATGATTTTGCTGACAGGAATAAGCAAAAATTAAAAAACCAAAACAGACAAACCATGTATAAGCATTTCTTCCACAGAATTAAGTGACACACAAATGTTCTTACATTTTTATACTTTCTACTCCTCACACAACTACCAAAACTTTTGTCCAACTTTAACTTCTACTGAGCAACTGTGGTTTTACATTGTAAATGCAATTTAAACCATTTCTATTACTATCTTCTGGTAAGGTGTTGTGCCTGAGAACTTTTAGAATTACACTTCTGTAGAAACACACTGAGGCAAAGTCCTCCTAAACATTATTTAAAGATCTGTTAGCATCACTACTTAGAATCTGAGCTGCAACTGCACATCTGCAAATAGGACACTGATTTTGAGAACTTGACTTCCTTGTTAAATACAGACTATAAATAACAAGCTATAAATAACACTTATCTCTGCTCAGTATGACTACAACCATTTTTAGACTGTTCCTTAATATAAAAGAATTCAAATGAGTAAAGAAAAAATACACTGACAATTGGTATTTAAATAAAAGTAAAAGTAAATATAGCGGCAATAAAGAGAAACTCACATTTAAAAAACATGAAGTACAAGCTGTATAAACCTTACTCACCATTAGGAAAAGCTAGAACACTGATGATTAGAAAGAAGAAAATCACAGAGAGGATACCCCTCCAAATATTATCCTCTGGTACAGAATCATCCCTAAGGAGACAGACAACACAGTATTAAAGTACATTATAAGGATGAAGTCAAAAGGCTCTCAAGATATATTATTTAAATAAAGAATACATGGAAATTAACTATAAGAAATAAGCATGCCCATTAAGTAACAAGTTAAGACAGTAATTGCACGGAATGATTTTCACACTACACTTCTGGGTTTCTCTCTCTTACAAGAGGGTTAAATATTTAGTAAACACATGCAAGCCATTAGCATTATTAGAATTTAGTTTAGAAGCAATGACCAAATTTAACATAAGGTGAAAAAAATCTTCCGGCTTTAATGCTTATAGAAACATCATTAAATTACTTTTACACAGCAACTTTTACTTTTACACCTAAACTAAAACCTCTGGAAGCCTGGATGCAATTCCTAGGTTTCCCTTTACTGTTTTGATGGTACTTGCAATACACTTCCCTTTGTCTATCCTCAACATTAAATGCCTGAGATGAGGGCAGAAATAATGGTTACAATCAGTCTTTAGAAATAATGAAAGTACAGCTTAGAATCAGTAACAGAGACAGAGCACAACTTAAAAGATCCAAGGAAAAAATATCAATTTGCTTTTAGATCTATTAAGCCAAAGCTCTGAATGTAACAGAGACACAGCACAACTTAAAAGACCCAAGGAAAAATATCAATTTGCTTTTAGATCTATTAAGCCAAAGCTCTGAATATACATGCATTAGTTGTGCTGTTACATTATAGTCACAAGACAGCCCTAAGAATTCAGTTTGGAATGCCAAGGTAAACTTGACAGAGCCCTTTCTTTTCAGGCAGGTAGAAGATTAACAAAATAACCCTCACCTAACTTTTCCAACCAGCAGACAGCTTCTGGAATAGATACTTCAGTAATACAAACAAACTTCAGACTATCATAGCATAAACAGTGAATACTTCATAATGTATATAACCAACTACAACTAAAATCAAAGTTTTACTATCTGGGTAGTTAGCATGTACTTAGGATCAGTTTGTTCATTTGAGTGTATTTTTATTATTTTTTCACAACACAGTAACAAAATAATTCCTAGCAAACTTTGAAGGTATAAAGCTCTTCCTGGAAGAGCATCTGTCACATTTCTGGATGGTTCAGTAAAGAATTCATGACAGCATAAATGCTCTTCTCCACATTAGATACTTGCTGCAGTTAGAAAATATTTCTCACTTAGCCAAATTATTTTTCTTTTCCTCAAAACTGAACCTTAACAGCTTCACAGCAGGCATTCATCACTGTGAGGCATTTAAGCACTGTGTTAGTTTAAATGTATGGAAGGAAAAAGTGCATTAAACACTAATGGTTTCTCTGCAGGCCTTAGGGACTTCCCACAGTGTTTTTTTTAAACCAGCTGAGTTCAGCTTTACCAGTCGTTTTCCAGCAGCCATGCTTCACAGGCTGACACCTTATACCAGTTAAAAACTCCAAGTCCTAGAGCTTCACTCTGGCTCCCCTGGCAATCCCAAGACCTTATGCCATCCAGTGCACTTCCTAGCCAGAGCCTCCAGCTCTGATGCCTCAGACAGCAAAACCATATCCCTCTTTTAACACATGTAAATAACACACTGGAACATTCTCTCATGGCTGCCACCAAGAGGATGAACTAATTTTTTTATTTTTTTTTTATATAGAACAAATAACTACAGTTGCATCACATCAATTCATCATTTCAACAAAGAAGTGAAAGACATCGTGATCACATCACTTAACTGCTGCACCAGGTGAGACTAAAGGTCCACACCTTTGCATATCAGGATTCTGAGTACTACTCAGCTTCAGAAAAGTTCTCCTAGTCATGTTGGCACCACTTCTCCCAAAAATCCACAACGATGCATGCAGTGTTAAACTGCAATTCATTCCAAGTGAGTGGCAAGGCATTTTATTTTGGCTTGCAGATACATTTCACAAGGGACAGACACCTAATCTTCTTGCCAGAAGCAGGTAAGAACAGGTGTGAGCAACAAACTTGCTGCTGCACACTAGCTGGTGTAAGAATTATAGTGTTTACCTGGAAGAACTATTTTGGGGAATGCTAAAGGGAAAGATACAATCATAACAAGCTGTAATTGGGAAAATGTGCTAAATCATCTCCTCACATAGCCCCAGAATTGTTGACTCTGATTTTGAAATAAAAGAATTCATGCAACAGAAGCAAGGTTTCTAATGCTTACATGGGAGGACACATGAAAATTCTCTCAATTTTAACCCACTTTACTAGGGCATTTATCAATTCTGTGGTTTTTTAGAGAAGAATATAAAAAAACAAAGTGCATAAAAACTGCATAATCTTTATCCCTCCTCTGTTCTTCTCCAGAGCAGTAGATTACAAAAATGTCAACGAGTGAGTTATCACATCACAAAAAAAAAAAAAAAAACTCAGTTGAGGAAAAAATAGCTAGGACACTAAATTTGAAATGTAGGAGAAGGAGGAAAAACAGTT
The DNA here is from genome assembly GCF_017590055.1 of Onychostruthus taczanowskii. Lineage (NCBI taxonomy): Eukaryota > Metazoa > Chordata > Aves > Passeriformes > Passeridae > Onychostruthus > Onychostruthus taczanowskii. The sequence continues at coordinate 19,804,009 of NW_024501459.1, read as the reverse complement.
CCATGAACTCAGCCAAATCTAAATACACAATAATCCAGTTTAATCAAGCCCATTAATCGAGGGATATGGAAGACAAAAGCTCTACATCCTACAGGTTTACTCCTGCTTCCACAAACCCCAGCAGCTTCATACCAGAAGCCACTAGTCTGTCACCCTTCTTCTCAGTCCTGTTGTTGTGTTCCACAAAATATCCCCTCCAGGACTTATTCCTGCCAGTTGCCTCTGGGCTCAGAGAGGGCCACACACCTCTATCTAGGGTGAAAGAGGACAGGGAAAGCTAGAGCCTTCCCCACCTTTGCCCCAAGGCACAGGATGGAAGCAGAGGAGCCTCTGTCTGGCTCATTCAGCAGGAAACAACCAAGGAAGCTGCAGCCATTGTCAGAAGCACTACAAGGATGTGCTTTAAAGAACAGAATACCCTCTACTCTTCACTTTAACAAAGAAAAATTAAAATTACATTTACTTTGGACTACTATTATTAATATTATTATCATCATCATACCTGAAGATTCCTGCTATCTGAAGTTCAGTTTCACCCTTATCTGTCAGCTCAAAGACAGTAGCAGCCGCTCTCAGTGATCCTAAGGAGGACTTCATGTTATGTATGGCTTGCTACACACAAGGGAAAAGCATCTTCTAAGTTTCTCAGAACCCTCCACATAATTCTGACACAATGCAATTATAAAAAAGACAAGAATTTAAGGAACACAGAATTTCCTCTGTCTACGGTGAAGTTCCTGAAAAAACAAATTTTACTTCACAACATCAGCATGAATCTATCATAGAAAATTCCCCACTCAATAAACTGCCCAGGAGAGCTACGGAACAACTGACAGCACAGGGGAAGCAAAGAATCACTTGTGACACCTCACAGGGAAGTCTACAGGGCCTTGTGCTCAGGAAGTGGGAAAATGAACTTAAACATCACCTTATTGCATGAGTCAGTGCAATAAGCTGATGGAATGGAGCACAGACTGTAAAGCATGTGGGAAAGTATCTCCTCTTCCCCAGTTTGTCAAAGAATGTATATGGTTTGGATAGTGTCCCAAATGAGGCCCAGAGGCAGCACTCTGGTATCACTCAGGAGATCTATGAAACTCCTACAACAGTTGAAAACAGCAGAAGGAGGAGAGGGGAGAAAGTAAAATCAGAGTACCTTCTACAATCTGAGAAGAGGAGAAATAGAGAAGAGTTAAAGAGAAGTCAACTGGTATTTAATCACAGGAAGTGAGGCAGAGAGAGACAGAGGGAAGAAAATGAAACTGAAGAAGTCAGTTAGAAAGACAACAAAACAAATGGAAAGACAAACCAGCAATCCTCTTGGAAAAATGAAAACAAACATCACAGAAGTGAAGCAATTTTATCTGGGCCTAGAAGACTCCAAAGTGCTGAATTTACTTCTTGGCTCATCCTCTGCTTGAAAGAATTAATGGCAAAATTCCTTCCCCAAAGGTGAGCAATCCACTAATCCATTAATCCTCCAGAATGACATTGTGATGAGAATTTCATAGTGAGTCAGAACTTTGACCTAAATTAGCCCTTCAGGGTGAAAAGTGATCAGGCAAGGGGATGAGGAGCACTTGTAGCAAAGGTCTGTAATTAAACAGTGTAGCAGAGCACAGAAATATGTCTCTGATTTTGGAGTTAAGAAAGGATCCAAGTAGAACAAGGGATGTGCTCACCAAAAGTATCTCCCCTGGGGCCATACACGTGTTGAAACAAGAAAAGGCACACCTCAGACCATCCACAGTTACACTGTTTTACTTTTCCTTATGCTCCTGTCTCAACTCAAGCCAGGTTTGGCCATTATTTCACAGCTGATGAAAACTATACATCTGGATTTTTAGAATAAAATGAGATTACACACTGAACTGTGTATCAGGCCTAGCGACAAATAATAATCTTCTTGCATCAAATGGAGAGCTGTCATGTATTAATGTTTTAAGGTCACTTTCAAGGGGGGGATTCACCACCATCAGAGTTTAAGCCACAAGACCACTGAAATCCGTAACTGTGTACACACAATGCTAGAAAAGTTTAAATGAGCCTAAAACGCACTGCACTACCTAGCCAAAACCTCTCAGGAACCACTGCCTACATACTACACAACTTAGTCTACAGGAGGATTAGGCAATGGTCTTCACATTCAGTAGGAGGCAATAAAAAGCATACACAACTTCAAAAAACATGCAAGATACCCCCCAGACTGCACCGCTGTACCCTTTGTTTTCAAGCAAGTTCCCGAAAAACCTGTCTGTTCCTGGCAGGACGGCCATGAATGACCGCAGGGGTGATGCCCGCAGAGCCCTCCCCTCCTGCGGTGCGCCAAGGATGCGGCTGAGCCCACCCGTGCCAGGGCCTGAGCCAAGCCGAGACCGGCGCAGGCAGCGTGGGGTACAGAGGCGGTGCCACAGAACACTCGCTGCCGTCCGCTGCACGCCTGGGAAATCATCTCCATGCCTGATGGCACTGCGGACAGCCTAATAAAGCCCATTTCTGGCAACTCCTTGAAACACACATTTTAGTAGAGACTTTAGCAGAGATCCTCAGAACGATTAACAAGTTCCCAGGAAACGCAGCGGGGATGATAGCCGCTCTGGAAAGGAGGGGAGGATGCCCGCTCTCCAGCAGGGGCCTGCCGAGCAGGGGCGCGGGGGCCGGGCGGTGCAGCACCGGCCCGGGGAGCGCACCGCAGGCACGGCACGGCACGGCAGGAGCCGCGCTGCCCCTGCTCGCCCCGGGGCCGGGCACCGACCCTCGCCATTCCCCGCCCGGGAACCCCCTGCGCCCCGGGGCTGTGGGCACCCAGGGGCGGGGCTGCGGCTCTCCGCGGCGGCCGCGCACCTGGTGAAGGCGAAGGCCATGAGGCTGAGGATGGTGAAGCTGAGGAGGGTGATGGTGTGCGGGCGGTAGAAGAACTCCAGCGTGATGTCCTCCACCTGCTGCTCGTTGATCATGCGGAAGTGCAGGCGGTAGTTTACGTCGTCCTTGCTCAGGGTCCGGCTCCCCACGCACGACGCCATCTCGTCCCCTCTCTCCCCTCGTCTCAGCGCGGCTGTGGTTGCGCGGGGCGGCGCGGCCCGAACCAGCCCGGCCGCCCGCCCGCCCGCGCCGCGTCCCGCCGAGCGCAGCCGAGCGGGGCAGCGCCGCGCCCGCCGCGCCGAGGGGCGGAGCTCGCCCCGCCGCGCCCACGAGCCGAGGGCGGGAGAAAGCAACGGAGAGCGGGAGGGGGGTGGCGGCACCACATAGTCCTTTTACAACACGCAGAGAGAAGGGCGCTGCTGCCTGCTTTCCCCCCCTCCGCTTCCTCCCGAGTGGTCTCGCCCGGGCCGGGCCGGGGAGCGGGGCGCACACGTGGGCCGTGCCGGGCCGTGCGACGCAGGTGAGGCCCCGGTGGGTCCCGCTGCTCCCGGGCCGGGCGGCACTGCCCCTTCTGTAGGCTGCATGCAGTGGCTGCCGGCGTGGGGAGCCCTGCGAGGGGAGGGCGGCGGGCGCGGCCCGACTCAGCCTCCTCGCCCTGTGGAGAGTGTGCGGTCGCGGCTTTATGCGGAGGGCCCCGTCCCCCTGGGAGGGTTTAGGTCCGGGCTGGGCTTCCCCCGTGCTCCCAAGGGAACGGCTGTCCTAGAGGGCGGCGGGCGGTGGCTCAGACCCGGCTCCTCCGTTTGTCGCGCGTTTAAAGCCTGAAGGCAGCTAGGTGGTGCTTTTTAGTGAGGGATTGCTGTAACGCCGGGGCGTTCACGCTCCCGGCTCTACGGCGAGGCGGGAGCGCCGGTGTCACTCCGCGGCCGTTCTGTGCCTGCAGGATGCCGTGCTGGTGATGGCTCTGTGGGCTCGGCACGCCTCCCGCTGGGCTTGCCTGCTGAGCGCGGCCCGTGCTGCTGAGCTCCCTCGGGGGCTCCGGAGCGGCGGCTGCCCCGCTCGGGCCTGCCGAGAGTTTGCCCGTCGCGCTGTGCTGCCCGCCGGGAAGGAGGCGGCTCTGTGCCGACTGCAGGCCTGCAGGCCAGTGTCCCTAGGGAGCTGTTCCCCGCCCGGCGGCGCCGAGGATGGATCCTGCTCTTCTCCGGAAAGTAACTTGCCTTCAGTACAACAGGAACGAGCAAAAGCAGAAATATTACCTGATCTGAATGCAAAAATACTGGACGAAGGTAAGAGGCTTTAAGGGATAGTATTTCTCCCAAATCCTCAAATTATGTTTTCAGTATGCTGCGGTTTAACCCCAGCTGGGTTCTCCTTTTTTGCCCTGTTTGCCTAGAATATGTGTTTGGAGTTCCTGACTTTCACTTCTGATTAGCTCCGTAGTTAATTGAGATAGTTATGGTCGATGTGGCATGCAAAGAATACCTTTAAAGTAAAATAAAGGTATAATGTTTTGGGTGGAAATGTAGGTCTGGAGCAGCCATTTTTTTTGAAGGAGTTTTCATAACCTTACCTGCATCTGCTGAGCATTTGCCTTTCCCTCACAGATGTGGTGGTACAAACTAAAGGGTTTTGGTTTGAGTTTTTTGGGTTTGGTGGTTTTTAAATTTTTTTGTGTGGTTTTTTTTGGTTTTTTTTGGTTGATTGTTTTGGGGTTTTTTTGCCTCGTTTTGGGGTGCTTTTTTGGGCTTTTTTGTTGTTGTTTGGTTTGTTTTTTTTTGCGGTTTTGTTTTGTTTTCTTGGGGTTTTTTTATTTTTTTATTTTGAGCGAGGCATGGAGATCGCACACCTGAAGCAGCTCACACTCCACGGTTTGAGGGATCAGGGCTGGCCAACAGGAGGCAGTGGTGTGAAACCTCCTTAAGCACTGCTCTGATGAGAAGTGCTCGCCCAACTGTGTTCTGAGACAAGGACACGAAAGGAGATAAATACAGCGGCGCCTTGGTGTTGTTGCCCTGAGGAAATTACTCACTTTTTCCCCCTATTTTTACATCTAAACAAGGATTATAATATTGCCATTCTTTCCAATTACTTTGTGTATGCTGAGGAAACTTGCTCTGAATTACTGAGCAGCCTTTTATGTTCAGATTCTGCTTTGAGCCCAGCCAGCCTGGATTATACAGAGTTTATTATTTGGGGTGGCTCAGACCTGCACCAGAGGTCTGTGTGCATAGCTGGTTCTGACCCAGTGCTGACCAAAGTGATGGGTCAGCAGCTGGTATGTGGCTGCACCTGCGATGCAGTTTATCCACTTGCCAGATTTTTATCTGCCAGCAGACTGACTGGAGGATGTGTGTGTGCGTGTAGCATTTTGCCCATTTGTCAGTTTATATAATGGAATAAACGTAATTGATCATTTTGGGGGGTTTTGGTATCATGGAAGTATCATTCCCAATAGGAAGTGTAAGGACCTTAAAGAGACAATAAAAGACATGCATGCATCTGGAATGCACTTTATTGTATATTGGTTTGGTCCTCAACAAGTAGAAAAAAAACACTTGATATTCCTATAGATTCCTAGAGAGTTCCTGTTCAATGTGTAAGTGTTGCTGAAAACATTTTACTGTGCTTTTGTTTCTGAGGCTGTGAGAAAAAGGCAAGACCTTCAACAGCTATGAAACTAGTCTGTGCAACTCTTCCTGGAGCATTAGGCACATCCTAATTACTTTGGAATTACTTGTAGTAGAGTTCTGGTGTGCCTTTGTTTCTTGACTTGGAAGAGTGTTACCCTGGTCTCTCAGAAGCCATTATACAAAGGTATAGAGCACTGAAAATCCCCTTCCTGAAGAGTTTATAATCAGGACATCTGATCAGTAATCAAATTGATGATTGATGTGGATGCTAGCCTGCGAACAGCAATCTTAATCTTGCTGCTGTGAGCTCCTATGACAATGGAAATATAGATCTGTTTAGAGAATGCTTTTTAAAGACACTTGTTTTTAAAGACACAAGTGTCACTTGGAACACTTAAGGGAAAACAAGCATAATGATGTTCCCTTTGAAACCTTAGTGAGTAGCAAGCTATTCCTTTTGCTATTAGAGATAGTGGCAGTGAGCTTTACCTTTCTGTAGTGGATAAGGCATAACAGCTTGGCTGGAGTTGGCTATGAAATACATTGAAAGTTAAAACAGCTGCATTTCAGACATCATATTCAGGAGAGCCACAAAATAGTGGGCTGGTGTGGTTATGAAAAATAGTCTTTGCAGTAGCCTTTTATCTGGCTGTCATCAGGCAAGAATGCATTTGTGAAGACATGAAAGACGATCCTTTTCCAGAGGATGATATGATCTATTGTCTGCAGTGGTCTGGGCAGCAGACTGAAGGCAGGCTTGCTGGGTACTACTGTCACTTGTGGCCATATGAGTAAAAGGTGATAGGCAGTGACCAGGAGGTGGAACAGAGGCAAAAACTGGGAGCAGAGTCTATGTTTTTATGTTTTCAAATAATAGGTTGGCTGTTTATCACATGGCACAGTGTTCCTGCATTTTGGAAAGGATTTTAAGAGATCTGTATAGCATTTGGTGGGAGCAGCTTTGTCTTTCACAAAATGCATTTGGGTCTTCTATATTTGTTTCTCAGACTGGGATGACATCCCACCTTCATCTGCTTTGGAAGTGATTTCTGAGGAAGAAGCTGTACAGATCATTGCAGAACCACTTCTCCCCATTCAGTCTTCCACGCTCCGAGATTATGTTGATCACTCAGAAACCCTTGCGAAACTTGTCCACCTAGGTATGTGTGATTTTGTTTGTGTGCTCTGCCTATAGCAGGAGCCTTGGAGATCCTGTAATTTCTGCTTTGCTCTTACTGGTTACCTCGTAAACTTGAAGGTGGGAACAGTGACCAGTAGTAAAAAGCTGCAGAATGTTATTTAGGGTGAACAGACAAAAACGGGACTGTATCACTAGCAATGCCATGCTACTGGGAAATAAAGCTGGCTGGTGTTAGTCCCTGAGTGCTGTGGGTGTTAGAAGGAGGCATCTCCCACAGCTTCAGGAGGTGGGGATCACTGTGTAACTTAATTGGTCTTTCTTCTTTTGGGCTGGTTAAGGATGCTTTAATTTGCTGCAAAACAAGGTGCAGCTCTTCATCCTTGGAAGGAAGGAAAGAGGATGGTTGGCATACATAACATTAGGAGTGAGGCACAGCACCCTGGAGAGGCAAGAGGGGAGGGATTGGCAAGAACCTTCTTTCTCATCCAAAAAAACACTTGGAGTACAGAGATACCCATGTTCAAGCTTTCTCACCACCATGTTGCCCAAACGTGCAAGGAAGACTGGAAAGAGGTTGTAGAAATTAATATTTGAGAGGGGGAATCTGTCCCCATGTAGTAGGAAATTGTCATGTGTGAGTGAGTATATAAAGTCACTTCACTGCAAAATTGTCATCTTCCCTTTTATAACAGATGTGGAAATTTCATGCACACATACTTCTGTGCAACAAGAGCAGGTCTCTAAATGTGGCACATGCAAGTTTCACTGCAAATGTCTTTCTTCAGAAAATAAACTCAGCAAAAGCTTCTAAAATGACTGCTTATTTTATCTGGAGTCTTTCCACAATATACAAGGTGGTGTAGCCTTGCTGTGTTGGGTAATTAAAGTATGCAAAATCAGTGCAAAAAATTGAGTAGACCTATAAATTCCAGCATGCCTTTGGGAAACACTTACAGAAAGCAGGGTCTGTGTTTAATTAAAACAACTTCTAATTTTGTTTGTTGTAGGAGTTGACTTATCCCAAGTGGAGAAACGTCAAAAGGCAGGTCAGCTCTTACTGACCTTGGACTTTGAAAAAGATGTAAAAAAAATACTTCTGTTTCTTAAGGATGTGGGTGTAGAAGACAATCAGCTGGGACCATTCCTGACCAAAAATCCATACATCCTTGGTGAAGATCTGGAAGCTTTAGAAACCAGGTAAGCCTTTTGAGTAGTAGCAGGGTGTTAAGCCCCTTGGCTTGAAGATCTGGCTCCCCAGTTGGTTTAACCTTGTCTGATGGAGCTGTGCTGCGTGCTGCCTCCTTTCTTACTCAGCCCCTGGCTCTGTATTCTTGTGCCTCCCCATCTGTTGGCACTAATGTGTGATGGTATCATAAGTCAACACCTTCATCCACCTGAAAACTGCCTAGTAACAAATTTTTACTGCCCATCCCTGTCTCTTTGCCACAGAGGAAGCAGCTTGCCACCTTAGGCCACTTGCTTAACTCGTGTCAACTTTCTTCCCAAAATGACATCCCTTAGGCTTTACATAAATTTGTAGAGCAAGATTAAACTCTTTGGTCACAATTTGAAACCTCATGATTTCTGCAATCAAAGAAGATTTATTTTGTGTTGACATCTAATAGCAGCAGGAGGTTTTGGTGACTTTTTTCCTGTTGTCCAGCTGAAACTCAACACAATACTACAATGAGCTAATTTGTGTTCGTTTACACTTGTATGGCCCTAAATTGTTCTTCAGTCTTTACAATGAACTTTAATTTATAATATTATTCCTAATTCAATAGTTTTCTTTCAGAACAACTCATGTGTATATGTATGTGCATGTTTAATGAACTCAAAACTTCCCAGTACTCCAGAGAAAAAGTTTGTGGTCTTGGCTCTTCCATGTAGTAGCATTTCTGTCTGAAATCTGAAAGTACAGATACTTAGAAACAGGCACATGACTAGACTCTTGTATAACATAGACCTAGCTTCTTTCCCCTCTGTTCTTCTAAACTTCTGTTCAGTAAGTGGCCTTTCAGAAACAATATTCAAAAAAATACCCTGTGTCATTTTACAGCAGTAGCTTTGAGTCTAGATATCTGACCAGATTGCTTAGCTCTTCTGAACAGAGGTTTGTGGGTTTTTTTGTGATAAATACCCTAGCTCTTCCATGAAGTCAGATTTAATTTTCAGTGACACTTCTGTGGCACTGGTTAGTTAGGAAAGAAGAGGCTAAACAGAGCAATCTGATTTCTTCTTAATTTTCTGCAGTATGATTCTTCTGTAAGATTTACACTGGTGAATGATCTCCTGCAGGCTTTAAAGTAGGTGTGCTGTAAAGACTGAAGTGAGTGTGTCTCAAATAGCTTTCTTTTGAAAGCTGAGTATCACCTTTACATAAACAGTTCGGTGCAGATGGACGTGGTATTGGTTACATCACTCTGGAATGTTTTATTGCTATGGATTCCATGTTGCCAGGAAACAAAACACAAATTTCAATAGGTTTGGCATTTGACTTGAGATAAACACTGTAAAAGTCAAAACATTCCATAATTCCTAACAATTTTGACAGTTGCAAATCAGTGTCTGTACTGCAGCTGCACCAGATGCTTTGTTTCATGCGGGTGTTAATGATGACTTCAAACTGTTAACATGCTACATAGAACTGCTGAGCCCTGTAGTGGAACGAGGGCTAACCTCGGTGCCAGCACTCACAGATGTATCTCAAGCTTTGGCCAGGTTGGATAGTTGTGTTCCTTTAATACTCAGTTTTCTATAGTCAGGTTACTACAAACTTGCCATCCCTCTTTTAAGTTTCTTTCCAGGAAGAAATGCTTCAAGTGTGAATGCTAATGACTTATTAAGAGAAAAGAAGTCAGGAGTCAGGATAGCCAAAAGATTTGATTTTTAATTGGCTCATTTAGCTGTTTCTGGGGTGCTTGGAAGCTGTGCCAGTTCCACTGTCATTGTCTGGAGCCTAGGGGCTACCTTCTGTGTTGTGGTGCCTGCTCAGTTAGGAATTGGTTCTTTAGAGCTTGTTTTTGTATCTTCCATCTGGGAGTTCTTGGCTTGTGATAACTTAATTTCTGAGGATTTGTGGAAAGAGGGAAGTTGTAGTGACTGGAAGGTAATTTTATTTTTTTTTCTTCACAAGACATGGTTTAACAGAAAGCCCATTTTTTGCGGAATATCTGCTTCTGCAGAATATCCTGCAACCCATTCAGTATCTTAATTACTACCAGATAAACCAGTTCTTGTATGCTCTAAGTTGATCTGACTGCAAATACTTCTCATATTGCAACTACTCTCATCCATAACCAGAGGAAGCCTCTCCAAGTGATAGTTTAGTTGTTTAGTACATGGTAGTATGTGGATTAATTGTGTCTCTTTACTTGGTGTGCTGGATTTCCCCTCTTCAAGCCCTTTTTTCTGGGAGCTGTGGTAATCATCTACTGCAAGTGGTACTTGAAACAGGATTTCACTTTCACTGAAATCAAAGTCTGGAAAAAGTTTTGACTTGGAAAGAAAGGAAGAAAGCAAGCTCTGTTAAATATCAAAACTTCAGTCAACTCCTCTTGCTTTCTGACAACCAGATGTTTGTTACTCGCTTGTTAAACCAGTGACTGAAAATAGGAACCTGTTTGTGGCAAACACAACTTCAGCTGATGTAGAAATGTCTTTTTCAACATTATCTCTACACATAGCATCACTGTATGATATTTCTACTCCAGTGCTATTGGCAAAATGGGAATGTATGAGGTATAGTACTCTGTTCTTTCAGCAGTAGAAATGGAATTCATTAACATAGCAAAAGGCTGTATATATCTTCTTGTCCATACCCTATTAATGTGTTTGCAATCTAGGAGACAGACTGGTAGTTAATGTAGGTTAACATAGTTATCTGCTTAAGTACAGCTGGAAGGAATTAAAATCTGTCTTCAGTATTGACATTCTGCTCTGAGGTTTATTTTACTTCTAATTAATTGGAAGGGAGGGTATTTTGCTTTTACGATAACTGCAGATTTCACCCTAATTATTTTTGGCAGGGTTGCATGTTAATGCTAGAACATCTGTCCATTTATAAGATATCACTGAGGAATTTAAGTGATCACTAAATAAATGGAGGCAATATAATTTTCACCACTGGATTTTATTTTGTTTTTCTTCTCTTTTTAGAGTGGCTTACCTAAAATCAAAAAAATTTGGTAAGTCGGAAATTGCTCAGATGGTCTCAAGAGCTCCATATTTGCTGTTGTTTTCAGTGGAAAGACTGGATAACAGACTGGGTTTCTTCAAAAATGAACTTGGTCTCAGTGTAAAAAAGGTAAAGACTGAAGTCTTCAGGTATTTTGTTAGTGACAGTTGTAAGGTCTTGCAGTATGAATACTCCAAGTTTTCAGAGATTATCAGCAAACATTGTGTTAACATCAGTAATGTCACTAGAGGGTTACAGGAGGTAACATGGATTTAACTGTAGAAGTGATATGAACATCTAACATGCAGAGGACCTGAAGTACAGTTTCTGAAGATGACCTGCTACAGGTTATTATCAAATAAGCATGTGTATGTCCAGTTCTATTATTTGAGGTGGATCAGAGGATTGAATTAATTACTGAAACAGCAAGCAGCTCTTTTAACTTCTGGAAAATTCTTTGGTGCTCTTCATCTCTTTAAGACACTTAAATAATAAGTAAGTAACATATTTAAGTAACATATTTAAATAATTTAAAAAATAGTCTAATCTGTGAATATCTTATCAAGATAAATGCCAATTCATATGCTCAGCTCACCAAGAGTGACCTCTGTGTGTGCTCATGAGTGCATTCCTCATTACATGCTCAGCAGGTATTCAGCACCATGCTTTGGGATCTTCAGGGCAGGTAGCAGCTGGACTTGCCTGGAGTAAGTGGGCAGTGTTACTTGTGTCCTGCAGTAGGTGGGGATTGCAATGAATGTCAAATTCCAAGTGGAATCTTGGGTTCTTCTATTAGCTGAACAGTCATAGCTACTATAGTGCCCTGTTGCTGGCCTTTCCATACTTGAGGTGAGACATTTCCTTAGAAAAAGGTTTAGCCATCACCTTGTACTCAGGGTGGATTACAAGTAATCAGACACTTCAGGGAATGTGGAGTATTGCTTGTAGTGCTGTTACACTGTGATCTAACCAAATTCAGAAGTTAGCTCCACTGCCACTAAAAAATCCTTTTATAGCCTTCATCAGGTAGTGTGTTGTTTATTTTTTTTTAAAAAGATGGGAAGAAACATCTTGAGGGCTGAGAGAAAATGGGCAATTGAGCATACTTTCTCCTTTTGATGCATGCTTTTACTCCCTCTTCCTGTCTGCTTTACAATTATATTATTTTTTGTTTTCCAAAAGAACATATTTGAGTAATGTTTTGCATTTTAACATACTGCTGTTTCATGGAAATTCATCTTTGGTGTAGAGATAGAATGAAATACAAAATGAAATGCAAAAAAAAAGTTTATATAGGATCTTTTTTTTGAAGCCTTCAGTAAAACTCTTTAATTTATGTGTTTTTTTCTAATTGTAGACAAAGGATCTGGTAATTCGTCTTCCAAGGCTACTAACTGGCAAAATAGAGCCTGTAAAAGAAAATCTTCAGGTGAGCTTATGAATAGATAGTAAAAGTGTATTGTATATAATTTATGAGTTGTCAGAAGACAAAATTTGTGTAGAGGATGGTGTACAGAAAGAATATAATGAAATAATTTTAGTGGTGATATAAAATAACTGTTAAAGAATGTATTTTCCTCTATAGCCTGCAAGCCTACTTAATGCATGGAGTGTTACCTTATTCGGTCTTCTACTCTGATGTATTGCCTTCCTACCAAAAGTTACTATATGATGACATAAATGGTCACCCATTTTTTAATGAGTAGAAAAATACTCAGTCTTTTTTTCCCCTCCCCTTAATTATTATGGTTTTTTGCTAACTTGGATTGTCTGTGAGTATTTAGGAGCAAGAAATGTGCAGTTGATTATTTTTCTCCTGGCAGGTAACTAGCCTGCCAAAATGTGCATTTGACACCTATTGTCTGATAGCAGATGGTCATTATTAACAACTGTTGGGTAAATAACTTCAAACCCATGGGGATTCCTTTCCCTTTTGAAAATGTAAGTGTATTGCTTTAATTACTGTGCTGTAAAGCCATCGAGGCCAAACAGCATGATGTAGTGTAACAATTTGTGAAATTCCATTATTCTATAACAAATAACTATAAATCAAGATGTATAATTTTCAGACAGGCTCACTGTTCTGAAACTATTAAATGCTAGAAATCTTGCAGTCTGAAATGTGTGTGTGGTAAGGGAGGAGACTGGAAAGTAGCAGACTGTTCTAATTAATAGTGCTTTCTTTTAAACACACATTGTTTCCACAGTCTAGGGAGCCATTATTATAATGAATGTGTTTTTGAGGTCTTTAGTTCTATGTGACTATCTTGTTTATCTACCAAGAAATACAGCATAGCACCTCTATTTTTAAAACGTGTGAGAAAGGGAAAGAAAGGAAGGATTTTGGATTTTTAGGTCCCCACTGTTGGAATCTACTCATTCTTAACAGCTCAAGCTTTTCAGGAGACTGGATTCAGAATCTGTGTTCAGACCTGTATGTCCTAAACTGCTGGTGGGAGGACAGTACTTGGAAAGTGACATCATTACCAACAGTTCAGAAGCGATCAGGTTGTGTCCCTCGTTCTGAATGGACTCTTATTCAGAAACAAGTACAGTAGCTGATCTTGGTTGTCATAAGATACCAGTCATGGACTAAATGTGCTGAGGGATGGCTTAGTCCATCCTCTGAGGGTTTATAGAGATTCATTGACAGGGTAAAACCTGTCAAAGCTTTCATTACCACTGCCTGTTGTGGGAATAAAACATACTTCGTTGACTGTTGCTGAGGCTTATGCAATAATGATATTAGCATGTGGCCTAGAGAGTTATTGAATATTGAACATGTTTGCTGTCAGACTGAGTGCAGTCAAAGCAACTTACACTTGAGCTCACTGATCATGTCGAGGGAGCTGTTCTGTGTCACAGAGTAGAAGATAAAAGCTCAAGATTCTTGCCACAATTACCTCTGCAGTGATTTAACATGGGGTCTTAACTCCAGTTGTGTATCTTGATGCATGAAGTTACCCCTGCCACCTCAGGTCCATGGAAGATACCACTCGTGCAAACACTTATTTTCATACTTGAATGCTGTCTTAGTTGATTGGTATTTTGTGTGGTGCACAAATATTTATAAAGAAGAAAAGTTAAAATGAGGGCTTGAAAGACCTGGTTATAGTTGCCTTTAGAAACAGTTCCCTGCAAGGATTTGGAAGTCCTAAGGTAAATTCAAAACCCAGATTCTAAGTCCTCCCTTCATATTTGACAAGCAGTTCTGGAAAAGAGCTGCAGTCTTGGCACATCAAACTGGGCAAACAAAAACACCACCTTCTTGCCAGCTGAAGTACCTTAGTTTGATATGAAAGTCTGGTTATGTTAACTGGCAAGCACATCCACTTCTGACTGAAAACAAGCTGCTTGTAAGTGTCACTGGAGGATAGAAGAAATGACTGAGTTAACAGACAGTCTTGTATGCTGAATTCTTTCTCAACAACTCAATGAATTGCTTGCCATTCTGCACTTTGGGAGGAGTGCTCATGATTTTATTGAAAAAATGTGTTTTGCTTTCCTTTTGGGAAATCATAATTGAAGTCAAGGCAGTCTCTGAAAAAGACATCTTACTTTAGACTTTATTGAACTGTAGAGTAAATTGAATACACTATATATTCTACACATCTCTTTTAGGTTCGGCAGTCTTAAGTTGAAGACTAGAAATTATACTCCCTATTATAAGAATGTAACTTGGATACATTAGCAAAAGAGGTAACACATTAGCAAAAGTAGGCACTAGCTATTTGATTGCTGTGTTTTACAGAGCTCAACAGCTCCACAGGAAGAAAGTCTCTTGACAGCTTGGTATTGAAAATTATAAAGGACTCTTAGTGGAGAATTTTTATGCTTTTAACTGCCATATATATGGTAACGTGTTTTTTTTTGTTCATATCTCAGACAAACTGGAAAATACATAACATTCACAGAAGTTATCTTTATTTTGGGGATATTCTATAAACAAATTGCACTTTAATCTAGAACAATAAATAATTTGCATTGTATGACTTGAGAAGAACTGAATTGGCAGATATTTTTGTGGTTTGCATTCTTGTTGCTGTGTGTAAAAGGATAGAAGAATTTTGCATTAGTTTATTTCAGTGTCAGATTAAAATAAGTTAAATTTGCTGACTTGCAAAGGTAAAATTGTGCTCTTTTTCAGGTTTGTCAAATTGAACTTGGTTTTCAACGTAATGAAATTCAACAGATAGTGTGTAAAACTCCCAAGATTTTAACTGCAAGTAAAAAGAGACTCAAACAGACATTTGACTACTTACACAACATAATGGGCATTCCCCACCACATGCTTACTCGTTTTCCTCAGGTGAGCTGTTAATGTGGGAATAAACTGTAGCTGCTCTTGTCACAGCCACTTCATTAATGTGCTGAAGGTGGAGCCTTGCTCTATGCAGAACATAAGTGAATTCTTCAGCTTTTACTCTAATTGAGATAACTTTTATTAGCAATTCAGAAACTATTGAGGATTTCCATGTGGAACTGCTGCTTATTTTCCCTTAGCATATATGATATCACTACCCACAGTCTTGTGATATTTACAGTTTTCAACAGAGGTAGTCATGCTGATGTCTTCTGTGTTCATGCAAGAGATGTCTTCTGTGTTCTGCAAGAGATTACTGCCTGCTTAGGGATTTGCTTGGCCTGAAATCTTACCTAAAAGACAGATTATGCAGATTATTAATCTTACAAGAAAAGACAGATTATGCAGAAGATCTGTTCATTAGATAACATTATATCTATAGAGACACAAGAAAAGACAGATTATGCAGAAGATCTGTTCATTAGATAACATATCTATAAATATAAACATTTCTTTCAGGTTTGTCTACTTTAAAAATAAGCTTTAAAAATTTTAGGATTTGAAAATACAGTGTAAAGGTAAGAGAGGTTCTGTCCATTAGACAATCAGATTATCATAGGTCTTCTTATTGCTGCAGCAATTGCTAAAATACCACAGGATTGAAAATAGATTCATTTCTTGATTACTATTTTGGGGTTTTTTGGTACCTCCTCATTACTGCTATTTCCTCACAAATTAAAAGTCAAAGTGTTAGTCACTTAGTGCAACTGCATGTAGGCATTGAATAATCTTCTTACAAGGTGAAAATGAAAGCAGAAATTACAACTTCTGAACTGCAGTAATTTTCTTTCTAAAGCAAGCTTAATAGAGAATCTTAAGTGGCTAGAAAGCCAAAATTGCATGGGGGAATAAAACTGCTCCTCAGGATTTTGATTATCTTGCTGTTTAATCTATCTTTACTTAACAAGGATGCTTGCTTGCTTTTATGCTCATCTTTGTCAGTTTGCCCTCCTGTAAATGGCTGCAAGTTTTTCTCACTTCTTCTCAGTTGTCTTATTGTTGGCTTTATGGTGGTTCACCTCATTATTTTTCTTCCTTTTGTTTGGTAGGGTAAGTGAAGTGTTTCCTCTGTTCCTTGTTCTTGCCACAGTCTCTCCCTCTCTTTCCTGTTCTTCCCTTTCTCCCTTGAAAACTGTGAATTCCAGGATACAGGTAGTGCACATCGGACTGTATATGGTTGGACCTTTAACTTGTGCCTTCCCAAATGCATGTTTGTCTCCATCTGTACTCACTTTTATCCTGAATGACAATAAGGTTGAAAATAGGAAGTATACAGGATTTTTTTTTTTTTTTGGTCACATTCTCTCTGATGTTACAGTTGCTCTTGTAACCATTCTGTCAGCTATCTCCATAAATGATGGTTAAGTGTTCGGGTTTTTTTTGTCTCCTCTATTTTGACTGCCTCTTAAAATTCAAGGAAGGCAGAGGAGGAAGAGTAGTTTTGTTTTTCCTTCTTTTTTCAAATTAGTTTGCATCCTCATGGAGCTCTTCTTCCATCAATAGAGTCCTTTTTTTTTTTTAGTAAAATCTCTGCTTCCTGTAGCATTCATATTGTCCTCATTATTGCCCCCGTAGCATCTCTCTCTATTCAGTTGTACTGCTCAGGAATGAACTTAGATCTTTGCTTTTACAACTTAACTGTGCATCTCATTTTCCCCACTTCCCTCTCTTTTAAAATGTTCTGCTGATTTCTTTTGTGTTTCCCCTACCACTGTTCTCATCTTTGACTGTCTAGATTATTTTTTTTTGTGCCAGGCATCTTCAAAGGTAGGCATTGCTGTGCAGCAGAAGACAAATGATTGCTTTGAACCACTACACTGTGCCTTCTGGCCACATTATGATGACAGGAGTCACATCCACTCACCTTTGCCCTTGCCACTGTACCATTTTGTTATTTGCATTATGCCATGTGGTCACCTCTTAATTTCTTCCTTGTAACAGTGGTCATTTGAATCTGTCTGATGCTAGAGGGAAAGTGCTCCCTGTTACTGAATACCTCCACTTTCTTGGCTGTGATTACACAAAAGTAATACAGTTGGTAGATAGAAACAAATCCCTAGCACATTAGGTGTATTGTATCACTCCGTTTTTTGTTGTGTATGTCAGCATATTGCATTGAAGTATTTATTTAGAGTCTAGATAATTTATATATAAATGTAACCTACCTGGTGTTGGATGTAAATTAAAGGAAAATAAGTGTATTACTTGGATGCTTCCTAGATCTTTAGTTTGTCTAAAAAATTCTCTTATTTTTGATGCCTCAGGGTCTGAAGTTTAGACAACCTAAAAAATTCTTCCCTTTTTCTTTCTTAGGTTTTCAACTCAAAGCTACTGCGAATCAGAGAGAGGCATATGTTTCTTGCATTCCTGGGAAGAGCCCAGTATGACCCAGCAGAGCCCAGCTACATCTCCCTGGATCAGCTGGTATCCCTGCCCGACGAGGTGTTTTGTACAGAGATTGCCAAAGCGTCTATGCAGGACTTTGAAAATTTCTTAAAAACGCTTTGATTAGTAATAAATGTAAAAAATTATAGAACTGAGTTGCAAAATAAACATATTTTATAAAACTACTTCCCTTTAAGGTCTCTTAACTTTTTAATTACTGGTTTAAGAGCTCATTGTTTATGAAGCAGGTAGGATTTAAAGGCTTACAGTAATACTTATAGTAACTTTAAAATGTATTTCAGAAGGATTGAGCCAATATGTTGATTGCTACTAATGCAAGCCTTGTAATTAATCACTAACTTAAATGAAAGTGGATGATGCAGCACATTAACAGAAAGGTAAATTAAATTTTTTCTTTTTTTCTTTTGATAATAGCAGAATTTTGGGAGATTGGAAAACCAGCTAGTGACTTATTCCTTGTCTTGCCCTCTGTTATCTTCTCCTTTCACCCTCTTCCCCAAAAGTTAGAATAGCAAGATAGTGTGGTAGTGAAGTAATGTTGTGTTTACCTGCTTGAGCTAGTAATAATAATGTTATTCTTGTATGGCAGAAATAATTACACCACTAATTTGTGAAACTCCTCATACAGAAAGGCATTCTTTCAATAGGTTGCAAAGGTGTTTCTTTTTGAAGCTGGCTGCTGAAATTAGTATCCTAAAAGCTGGTTAGAAATGTCAAAAAAAAAAAAACCAAACCCCAGCAAACAAAATTTACGAAAATTGTAAAAAGAAAAAAAGCTGTTACTGTCCCTGAAATCTAGAAGAACTTTATTTTAATTAGTTTTCTCTTCCCCTTGTTCAGTTTTTTCCCCCCATACCAATGAGATTTGTGTGGCTTTAATACACAAGTAACCACATGAAAAGAGGCTGTAGTGTATATTAAGGTGATAGAGTTGGTCAGTTGTAAAAGCTGCAGTAAATTCTGACATTGGGCATCACGGGAGTATTGAAAATACTTAATCTTATCATTAAACAAAGCACATGAATATGGAATTATCAAATGCTTCGCAATGTATTTGGGAAGAACGAAAAAGCTGCATAATCCACATGCAGAACTGTTTGATGTTGTTTAGAAGTTTGAATTTCTTCATTAAAAACAGCTCAGGAAATCTGAAACCCAGATGTTTTAATTTGGATTTAAGCTTCTTTAATGAAAAAGCCTCAATGTTTTAAGACCGCACTGTTGAAGGTAAAAATAGCAATTTTCAGGCACACAACAGAATAAAATCCAAAGGCTAAATTCTACTAATAGGTGGGAAATAAAGAAAGATTAGAGATTTAAAGAATGAGAATAGTAGTGATCTCTGGATTATGACTTTGGATAAATTCTTATTCATTCAAATTAAGAATTTGAAAAACAAGTGCTTGAAACACATTGAAAAATCACATTCACTGTCTGCAGTATATAGCTGAGATTATCTCTTTTGTATTTTTTTTTTCTCATGTTTCCTGTTCCATGGGCCTGGAAAGATTGCTTGAAATACTCTATTAAATAGACTGTTCTTGGTGGAGAGGCATAAGAAATTTCATGGTGAAATGTGCTGACTAAGCACTTTCCCCCATTTCCTCCTGTTAAATAAAAGTATCCAAAGTCAAATATGCTTACTTGGATTTTTGACTGTATTAAATGCTAATAATAAACTAATCTTCAAACAATCTTGTAAAAAATAGTGTTTACAGTAAAAATGTTAATAGAAAATATGTGGGTTCATAATGTTGGAGTTAACTTTTGCAGATTTTCTCCACTAGCCTTATTACTATCTATTACCATGTGACAAACCATTGTAACAGAAATTATATTACAGTCTATATATTTTGAATGTCTCAAACTTTGAGCTTTAAATTCCTTTAATATTTTTAAATGTAGGAATGATTGCTGCCAGAGCTAAACCAGTTTCTTTGAAATGTTGAATGCACAAGCTTCTGCCAAAATAGATGAAGAATGAACACAAAACATTTAAAGGGAGTGCTAAAAGGGAAGGGGAGAGGGGATCGAAGAACTTTTTGAGGATCGTGACAAAAACTTTGTGGCTTTACGATTAAAAAAATAAATAAAACCACAAACTTTTCTGGCTGAAATGACCCACTGCGTTGCGTCCTGCCTGTTTCTGTGCTCCCCCCATGTCCGCAGTTTGTTTCTTTCAAACCTCAGTGCTCCCTTCCTGAAGGAAGGCCTGGGCAGATGCAGCGCTCTGTGCTCCCCGCTCACCTGGCGGCTGCGATACCTGAGCAGAGATAGGTTTTTGCTCCTTGGCGTGACCCATTGTTGCTTTGCGTATCGTGCTTTGCAAAGCTAATTTTTATTTTTATTTTTATTTTCGTCTGTCCCTTATTTCTGCCCTCCCGCCAGAGCGCAGGCGCCGGGCCGGCATTGGCGGCTCCGCCCCGCCCCGCGCCTTACCCAGGAGCCCGCGCGGCGCGCCGAGGTCAAGATGGCGGCGAGGGCGCCTGGTGAGGCGGCGGGGGCGCTGGGGGGGCGGCGGCGGGGTCGGCTCTGTCCCCGGCCCGCTCCCGCCTGCGGTGCTGGGCTCACCTCGGCCCGCGCTGGGCAGCGAGGCGGGCCGTGACGGGGAGTGGGGGAGCTGGGGAGCCGCTGTGCACCGTATGCCCTTGACGGGGACAGCGAGTGCCGGTTCCACAGTCGCCGGGCGAGGCTCCTTGCCGGCCTTCCCGTGGCGGCGGCGGGAGCCTGGCCCCGATAGCTGAGCTTTGTGGGCGTAGAGCGTGCTCGGGAGCACTGGAGGAAGCCTTGGGCTGCTCATGAGGGCCCTCGGGGACTGCTGTCCTGCGCGGATACCGACTCGGCGCGCAGTGGTCTGA
Organism: Onychostruthus taczanowskii; assembly: GCF_017590055.1. Lineage (NCBI taxonomy): Eukaryota > Metazoa > Chordata > Aves > Passeriformes > Passeridae > Onychostruthus > Onychostruthus taczanowskii. The sequence continues at coordinate 19,783,575 of NW_024501459.1, read as the reverse complement.
GGTTATTCCTTGTCTGGCCCTAAAGGACGAAGGAGTAACTAAGTAACCTGCTGAGGTAGTGCTCTGATGAGCTCCTGTGGGGTGTTTTGGGGGTGACCTGGTGAGACTGATGATTTAAAAGTCGTCATGTGAAACAGCTCGCCCGCATTGCATTGCCCGTGTTGTGCCGTTCGTGTCCCTTCCAGACCCCTTGTTGAGGTGTTTGATAATGTGTAAAAGCACCTCTGCCGTCCCAAACCACACTTAAAGGAAGGTGAACGTGCCATATGTGGTGTGGAGGTCTGGTTTTTTTGTCTGATTAATTTTTTTTGTTTGGTTGGTGTTTGTTTTGATGTGAATTTCATGGTTGACTTTGGCAGCTCCTTGGAAAAGGAATAGCATTCGAGTATCTGGAGAGGAGAGCAGAAGATTAACAGTATAATAATATGCTGGGCTTGAAGTCACATAGCGAAAGCCAAGGAACCTAGATAAATTATTGGAAAAGCCTGATGGTTTTGTTTTATGTAGACTATGGGTTTGGCTCATGTAAGTGTTATGGAGTCTAAGAGTTTTGTTGCTGTCTTTGATGAGGAATTGGTAGCATTTTTCCAAGCCTTAAAGCAGCCTAATATTCAGATTTAGTGAAATGGGTGAAACTCTTGTATGTAGTGAGTTCAGTGTCAGTTACGGGATGCTGAGAAGTAGAGCCCAAGTCACATATGGTCAAATTCAAACTTGATAAAATGTTACATTACTGCACATGTTGGAGGCCAGCAAATATTTGTGTACTGCCACAGTAAGGTGTTAATGTTGAATTTTACCTTGCTGTGCTACTGATGATGGTCATGTTCAGTTGCAGGAGGTGGTCGCCTGTTAGACAGGATTTGCAAGTGGTATTACAATGCAGCTGGGTTCAACAAATATGGTAAGTGTTTCATTGAGTTTTAAAAACTGCAAATGTAACAGTTCTCAAACTAGTTACGGGTCATGGGTGGCATATGTACACAATGGCATAAGTCCTTTTGATCAAAACTAGCTACTACTTTGTGGCAAAAATGTTGACAATAGCTTCAATTATTTCTGTGTTTGCTCATGTTCCAGTGAATTAACTTCTATATAATATATATTTTTATATATATATAATATATATATATATAACTTATAACAGCTAAGGCCAGGCTGGGGAAGTTGAAAAAACTTTCACAAAGCAGTCGTGAAAGCTCAATTATTTACATTTCCCCACTGAGTCTCTTTCACTGGCCAGTGACTTCTAACCCAAAGACTGCCCTTGAAGCTGGAGAGGTTCCCACTGATCATAGTCAGCCTATCTGCAGTACTTATGCAAAGTATCCAAAGTGCAGAAAAGATTACAGTTATTCTGCCCTTTGTGTCCAAACCATAACTTCAGCTGGCATCACTCTGGCCTGCACAGTGGTGGAATGGGTGTCAAAACAGGGCTTCCTTAAGGAAGGAGAAGAGGGTCCCTTAATGGTGTTGTCTTCAGTTTATTCAGAGTTGTTACCAAGTTTGTTTCAACCATTTAGATGGCAGAACAGTTCTTGTATGACAAGAATCTGAATATTCAGATGCTGCAGTTTATTGCTCACCACAATACAAGCAAATCTCTTAAAGGAAGTTAACATACCTGCCCTGGGGAAATTAGAAAAAAATTACAAGAAAACTGTAAATAAGTAGCTTAGATCCTTCCTCCAAAGGTGCAGTGCTTAATTCCTCGTAATGCCTGTCTGCTGAAATTCTTACTTCTGCTGCTTCCCTTGAAATGTGAGTGAAAAATTAGCAAAGCATGAAATTTAATATAGTGATTAAACTAGAAGCAGTGCTCCCTGTGCCTTTGAAATAAATTACGAAACTGAATTTAAGAATATGTGACTCAAATATTTGTTTATTGAGACACTACTGCCAAAACAGTTACATGAGATTAAAACCTTTAAGCACAAGTCAGAAGGTATGTTGTAGTAATCATCTCGGAATGCCACAGAAGTAATATTGTCCTATTTTGTTAATACTGAACCTTACAGAAAGGTTGGTTGTGTTCAAGAATCCTGTGTTCCACAGAAGGTGTGGGAGTGTGCTTAGTTTTGAGAAGACTGGGTGTTTCTCCCTGATTTAACTTCTAATTTGGAGCTCACACACCAGCATAGAGCTTTGGGTTTCCATAGCTTCATATAGTCAGCAGAGGTCTGGTCATCATGAACAGGGCAATTTAGGAAAAAATTCTTCAGTACTGAAGGAGTCTCATCTGTGGCTGACTGACTCTAATGGATTCAGAGCTCTCAAAAACCCTTTACCTGGACAGTCATCTTTAACAGAGATACAAAATTAGATGCACATGAGTTCACCCCTTGGATCCAGAGAAGTTTTTGTTCTGTATATGCATATTCTCATGAAGCACATTGAATTAAATACCCATTTTCCTTATTCCTCTTTAAGAAAAGGAGTGAAAAAAGTAAATGAAGTCTGAAAGTCAGTGTTTGGGATTGCATGTTCTCTCTGAACAATTAGTGGCTCTCCTGGATTGGTTTGGCTTTTCTTCATAAGTTTGTGCTGGCAGTGTTTTGCCCATGGTACATGTGTCAGTCCTAAATCTTACTGAAGAACATTCATTCAGTGGTACTGTGAATTCTTCTTTGTTCAGGGTTAATGCGAGATGATACATTGCATGAAGATGAAGATGTGAAAGAGGCACTGAAGAGACTTCCAGAGCATCTGTACAATGAGAGAGTATTTCGCATAAAGCGAGCGCTGGACTTAAGCTTGAAACATCAGATCCTTCCCAAAGACCAGTGGGTGAAGTATGAAGAGGTATGTGCATGGAGTGTTTCCAAGGTGCAGGTCTTAAATGGCACTGCTAGGAATGGTGGTTGGGATTTTCATTCTCTGGGGAGACACATGTTTACATGTTCTTTATCATGAATGAGTCAGTATCTCATGGAGTACCTCTGGAAAACACTTTTGATTGCAGTTTAGAAATCTGTTTTTCTGTACAAATTACTAAATTTTTCTCAAGATGACGGAAGCTTATGCTGCTGCACCTCAGAATCACAGCACATTGTTTGCATTTCTTTTAAGCTGTCAGATAAAGAAATACAATGTAAATAGCTTTGGAATTCTTAAAGAAGGTCTCCTGCTTTTCTGAATAATTTCTTAATCTTGCAGGAAATCTTGAGCCAAAACTTTTATTCATTGAAGGTGCCAAGGAAGAATAATTTGGAGGGAAATCATGCATTAAAATAAGTGTCACCTTGTACTTCAAAAAACAAACTGCACTTTCCTTATCAGATGTAACTAAATTTTATTTTTTGGTAGTAAATTGGTTGACAGACTTTGCATCACTGTCCACCTCAGCTTTCTCCAGGTTACCTGGCAGGGAGGAATTTTATCGTCAAACTTTTGACTCTAGGAGAGTATAAACGCATGAGAGATGTATTAATGCATCTCTGAATAAGCAGAGGATGTTTCTTGTGGTCTCATAGGTCATATTTAGGTAACTGCTGCATTGAATAACTGGTCAATTCCTCAAGCAGAAGTTTGGTTTGTAAGTGTTAAACATGGCCAGGGTGTTCTATCAAATGCAAGTTTACAGTGCTGTTTAGAAGTTAAGCTCAAAAAGAGATTATCTGGAGTATTATTGTTGGACTTTGAACTAATTACAGTGGATCTTGCACATTTGAGTATCTGCCAAAAAGAACACTGTTTCTAAAGGCATAGCTGGAAGCATCACTTTGCCTGCTAATGTTGATGAGGCATTAGGAATTAGTGGTTGCTGCAGTACAGAACTTGTCATCACAGACTTGGCAGATACAAAGTTTACCTTTTCAGGGTAAGTAAGGCTGGATTCTTGTTTGTTTGGTTGGTTTGTTTTGGGGGGTTTTGTTTTGGTAGTTTTGTTTGCTTGTTTTGAGGTTTTTTGTTTTTTGGGTTTTTTTTTCCTTGATAGGTTGGTGTTTAGTCAAACGTGGGAAGGAATGCAGAAGAAACAGTCCATAGGAATGACTTGAGATGTTTTTGGACCTTGCTGTAAGTTTAAATATATTTCTTCTATATATCTCTTCTTTTTCAGGATCACCGTTATCTCGAACCATATCTAAAAGAAGTAATCCGTGAAAGACAAGAAAGGGAAGCATGGAACAAGAAGTAACTGTTGAACTACTTCATGCAAATATCCAGATATTTCTGATATTTTAAACATTTGGATGTAGAAGTCCATAGGGAGGCAGTTGTGGGCCTGAGGAATACTGTTTCAGCTTGTTCATTGAATCTGTTCATCCAACTAAAATAAACATGTCAAACTATAAAAATCTTGGAAGAGTTCTTTCTAAATGTTAACAAGCTAATGTTCAGATCGTTCCTGTGAGCATATACATTACACATTAGCTTTGTGGTATGCAGTCTTCATCCCAGCTTTTGATTCTTACTCTTTTCATCATACAGCTGTTTTCTGCAGTAATAGAATTAGGTTAGAAATGTTCAGGACTGTTGGTGCTAGTTGCTCTCTTAAGTTAAAGAAGATTTGGTCTTCATTTGTCACTTGTCCCTGTAGGCAACAATACAGAACCAGTGTTTGCTGTTACAATGGTATTGTGAGACAGAAGAATGTAATATTCCGTGTACCTGAGCAGATATATATTGTAAAAAAGGAAAATATAGATGATTCCTTAATCATAAAATGGGAAATGTTTCCCTAACTTTTTATACCATATACATTGTTAAGCCTTAAAAATTATTTTCATGTAAACCATAATGAATGTCTCACTTCAGCTTTTTGAGACTTTTTATTCTTTTAAAGAGTAAAAGTGGTATTCTGATGTGCTTTGAACAACATAGCACTTAACATAGTTAACTTCTCATGGGTTTTTTTCATCACCTAAAGCATGCTCTAGTTTTTAGTGATTCATATGCAGAAAAAACTGGCCCTTACTGGCTGAAAACCTGGACTTTAGTCTTCCATAGTTCAATGGTAGTGTGAATTTGATGCAGATACTGGTATAAGGCATGAAATTCAGAGCCTGTTGTGTAACCTGGATGAAGTACAGAATCTTGCATGATGGCCTCAAGGTTAGTGTTTTTCCTTTTGTTGTGCATGCTTGTCTGCCAAATACAACACCCAGTTTACCAAAAGAAAAAAGAGCAAACCACATCTGCAGTTTAGAATTGGTATGACCAAATAAATAAAATACTGGATTAGAAGCTTTTAGCTTTGTTCATCACTCTGTTACTGACGTTCACCTGCTTGCTTAAGTCCCTTACATCTGTAGGATGGATACAATGATCCCTCAAAACTTGACAACCTGATGTGGCAAAAGAAAATTCTGCAAAAATACCTTCATTGCCAATGTTCCTCCTAAGTCTGTATGGAAAATATATTAAGAATTTGAGGCTTCCTTTTTCTCCTGTAGTAAAATCTAATGATTGAAGCATACATAATTTGATGTGTTTTTAGGAACTTCATGATTTTCTTCCAAGAGACAAATAGGGCATGAAGTTTCACACTTCTCTTTATGGAATTATTAGAGTATAGCTTTCTAATGAAATCAGAACTATTTCATTATCTCTTAGAATTATATTAGAAGACTTAATTACATTGTGAAAGTGAAAGTAGTACTTCACAGCTGGTCAAATTTCTATGAAAACTAGAAATGTGTGGAATACTGTACTTATTTGACCACAGGTTTTGATTAAGAAAAAAGTCTCTCAAAAATTACTTGATATGTACAAAGGGGCTTTGTTGGCATAAGATGCTTAAAAATAGGCTGATCTTTGAGTGAAGTGCAAAGCAGCCACGTTGCAGTTGGCCTAAACCATCTGAAATCACTGACCCCTTTACTCTCAGGTGTAACATCTTAAAGAGTCAGAGGTGAGTAGTAGAAGTTAAGAGTCTTTCCAAATGATCTTTTTGGGCAGCTCAAGGGAAAGAGGAAAAAGAAAGCCATGTTAAGAGCTTTCCTGCTCACTGAGGCTTCATTTAGATGAGTTTTCAGATGCTTCTGACTTGGATTGATAATTTTTAACTTTAAATTTCCCTAATGTCCGAAGTAGTCTTCTGTCGAAGCATTTTGAATTGTCTAGTTGTATCTTGGAGGGCTATTGGTATTAGTAAGGAAAATGTTATTTACCATTTTTGGCAGAGATGGGTGTGTATTTGAAATGTTTAGAAGTATCTAAAAATGGTAAGGAACAGGGAAGAAGGAGGCTAGTGTAAGAGTGGCATCTATTGCCTGGGAGCCATAGCAGCTCTGTGTTAAAGACCAAACCCTTCTTTAGGATATGTGGTGTGAGATTTGTATGCCTCTGCTACTGGCTAATGAATGAGTAGCTTGGGAGACATTTCATATTTCACTTCCTGGTGTTCCCCTCTATGCACACCAAGTTGACAAGCATTAATCTTAGCCAGAAGAAATGGGAGTTTCCTTGTATGTAACATTTGAATTCTGCTGGTGACAAGTTGGAGGGTCAGCATGATTCCCAATTTTGAATGCTTGCAGTTATGCTTAAAAATATCTGGGATGGGAAGGAATGCATTTGCAAAAATGGGTTTCAGATCTGCAATTTCACTGTTGGTTCTACCCCACCTGTCCATCTCTCTGTGGGATCCTGCCCTCTGAATCATCCCGGCCTGTGCAGCCATTAGCTTGCTGTCTGCAAAGTTGCCTCATTTTAAGGAAAAGGTTAGTAACAGTAAAGGGGATCAGATAGCTAGAGGAGAAAAGAAAAGAAAATAAGAAAATAGAAGAGTCTGATGAGGAAGGAAAGGGCCTTCTGCTTTGGAGAACTGGGATTTCTGTATTCTGCTATTACAAGGTTCTTCTGTAATACTAAGCAAGACACTTTGTTCACAGAAACTCCATAAGAATTTTGCTAAGTGCTTAATATATCTGTGCTTGGAGCTACATCTGCAGAAGTGCGGAGTAATCACATCTGTGTCTGCGTTCAGTTCATTGGTTCTGAAAATATTAGGTGCAAGTGTTGGTATTTATCCATACACACAATGGTTACTACAGGTGGTAGTAGCAGGAGCAAATTTCACAGGGATTGTCACTATCCTCATTCCTCTAGTGGTAAGTGCAAAAATACTTACATAGAAGAAGATGTATTTGTGACTTGTATCTGGTACTTTCAGAAAGCAAGGATGAGTCGTGCACTGAAGAGGATTGTAAAGAATTTCTGAATGAGAAGAGTGCCTAAAATGTGAACCTGCAATTTAAGGTCACATCATCATGTACAATGCAACAGTGAATCTTGCATCTCCTTATTCCTGATTTTGATACCTTCACCTTTGTTAATGTAGTTTTTTGGATATAAATTTTGTAGGGATTCCATAAATTACTGAGCTATTTTTGTCGTTCACCACATCCAAGTTATGTGTGTAAAATTAAGAGTCTGAGCTGACATTGCTAGTCCTGCAGTTTGATGATAGTTTTAGCTTAAATTATTCTTCATCACTTGAGCAAACTTGTGCTTCACTTGAAGTTCTCTTTATTAAATACATAAGAAATATAAGAATACATTTTGATTGCTGAAGATCATGTTTGCTATGTCAGACTGATTTCCTTAAATTTTGAATTGGTCAACCCCAAAACAATGGATTTTTTTCAGCACTATAACAAGAAACATATGCTTGTTTTACATCCAACTTCCATCTGAAAGAGAGCTACAGCAGATACAAATCCCATAAGAATTTTGATGAAACATCGTGCTTGTCATTTTAATAGAAGCGTTTTAGCATTAGTATGGTAAACACATTCTGACTTGAGGCATTTTCTCTCTAGAGAGCAAAGGTCAAAGATGACCTTCAGGACATCTCCACTATTGGCAGTTGGTTTTCATGGACTGAAACTGGCCAGGGCAAGGGCTGTTCCTGGGCAGCAGAACAGGCAGGCAACCCTCCAGGGTGACACCAGAGTGACTTCACTTTTCATAGCCTCTCTTAGCTGATCTACAGCCCAAAGGGCTAACATCTTGAAAAACTGTAGGCCACAAACTTCATTGTAAACATATAAATACCATGAGGCCTGATCCCAAACCTATTTCCTCACACTCCCCTGCAGGCCGTGTGGAGCTGTAAGCTTCCTTCAGTGTCAAGAAGTTCCTGACTCACCCAGAACCTCTGCTGGTGTTACTGGGATGAGGTGACAGGCAAGTGTGCTGTCCCAAAGCTGTGCCAGAAAGCATCTGCACCTCTGCCTTCCTGGCAGGGTATGTGTTAAGACATGTCTGGAGAAGGAGCCCTCAATGCCTTCTGCTCACTGGTGATTTAATGCTAGGTTATGCTGGCAGCCTGTCAGCTCAATTACTTTTTCTTCACAAAAGGTGTCGATTCACGGTTCCCTTCTTGGTGAATGCTTACATATTTTACATAATATTTACATATTTTCTGGAGTGCAAGTGGGACTATTAATCCTTTTGGCTATCTCTCTTCTGCTATGAGAGATCTGATAAACTGTACCAGGAGACACGAGGACTCAAATCAGTTGCTTAGAGCTTTTTTCTAGGCTGGTTTATGATGAGCTTCAAAATAAGGGCAGTGCCTGACTCCACCTGCCTAGGGGCACTTGCCTGTCTAGGAAAATACTGCCCACCAGCTTCTGCCCTGCTCTCTCCTGTAGTACCTGAGCTGTGGCACTGGATCAGGGAGCTAGGCCAAGGGCTTGAGTGAAGAATGCAGGGTGGATGAAGGGTTGAGGTAGACCCAGGATTAGGGAGTCATGTGCAGGGATCTGAAGGAAGTATAAAAAATGTAAGTTGACCTCAATCCCCTTTGCCTGCTTTGGAGGTGCACGGTGAGGATGAGGTGGAGTTGATGCATTTATGTGCAAACGTGGTTTAATGCATTTTGGGAAATGGGAACACTGAGTATGAGCATGTGGAGAGAGGTATGAGGTAGTTTGACAAAGGCAAAGGTGCTTTTCAGGCCACTGCAGAGAGTGACACCTGTGTGTCCTAACTTTGGGAATGCCAAGTTCATGGCACTCATTGAGGCTTACGTTTTCCCCAAAGAATATTTAAAGATCATACACTGAACCTTACTGTGAGTCCAAGCTGTCCCTGCCCCGCCTCCAGGGTGCCTGGGCATGGCCTAAGCGTCCGTCTCCTGTGGGCCAACCTCATCTGCTTCTTTCACGAAAATCAGAACATTTTCAAGAAGATGCCCCCACAGTGACAGGGTAGGTCTGACTTTTGGATGCTCACATCTCTGCTGCAAAAGAGGAGCAGTGGATCTTTCTCTTCCAAAGCCTAAGCAAGTGCTGGAATTGTTGTTGCTGCTTTATGACCGTGTGCTGCTTTGGTTCCTGTGCTGGGAAAGGACCTGGAGCCTGAAACCTGATCAGAAGGAGGTAACTCGCCACAGCTGGGCTGTGCTCTCCTCAGCCCTTCCCAAAGTGGTTCCCCACTGGCCTGCATGGATCTGGTTCTTTGTGTCTAAATCTTCTGGATTGCAAGGGGCGGCTGCATAGTGAGACATGGAGTTAAGCACTACTGCACTCAGTATTCCAACACCTAAGCCCTTTTATGAAGCCTCATACTCCCACTGCGGCCTAGCAGATTGAAATGATTGTTTATAAGCAGCAAAGTTCAGAGTCCAAAGCTCAGATCTCTTCAAGGCACTTCAGAGGGTTTTCTGTCTGCAAGTTGCGTTCCCCTGTGGAGTATTAGTTTAAAAAGATACTATTATGAAATAGTCATAAAAGCAGCTTGATCTGTTTGGTTTGCTTAAATTAACTAAAAATTCTCCAAGTTCTCCATGTTTGTCAGCCGCACTCTCTCATCCTGAAGAAGGTGGGTGAAAACTCCATCAATGTGCAAGCGGGCCCCAGCAATGCTCAGCACTCAGCCAGCCTGCTGCAGCTCACCACACTGTCGTGGCTGTGTAGAGGTGGCTCTGCTGAAAATCAAGGTGCATCCTGCTGCCAGGTGAGGCTTGGCTCAGCTCTGCTCTGTGCACTGCAAAAGCCAAGGTACCAGAGGAGGGGTGAGATCATCATTTTGGAGCTCTGTGGAGGCAGTCATCCCTGCCTAGGAGCACTTAGGGCAAAGTCAGAACATGGGGCTGCACAGACAGCAACTAGACATGCTTTATTTATATATTTTATATAGCAACAACACAAAAAAAACATTCTCAAGAAAAATAACAGACCATATTGCCTTTCAGAAGTACAGCTTTGTTTTTTATCTGGTCACAGACTCTTGCTCTTTCTAGTGGAAAGGAGGGGTGTAGTCACCTTCACCTTTGGAGCTCTGGGGGATCTCTTTCATTAATTTCCATCCTTAGCTTTTCATAAGTATATCAAACCCAGTGGTGTGTCTGAATGTGTCCAGAACAGCCATTAAAGCCTTATTCAACAAGCTACTTCAAAAGAACAAGAGGAGGTATGCTTTGAAAGGGGCCTTCTCCTCCAGCTGCTTCCACCCAGCACTTTAAAAACACATAAGACACAATAAAGCACGTGTTGACATAAGTGAGCCTCAAAAAAACCACTGGATTATTTTGAAGGAGTATAATCTTAAGTGGGGAGAGTTATCATCCTTCACCCAGCAAAACAATTACATCAGTGTAGCTTGGACTGGGATCTGCCTTAAGATCTCCCAGATGTTGCAAATGGTGTAGCTGCTGATCAGTTGCCCTGGGTAATTATAAACTGTCAGATGGAGGAGGGGAGGTTGGTTCTCAAATGAAACAACATAAAAGCTTTTTGGGGAATTGTAGAGAGGAAGATCCACTGTTCACAGCTGACACTGAGAGCCACAACAGTCTCTGCTTATGCCTGAGTGGACATGTCTCTGAGCCTTAGACCTGAGCTATGGCATGCTGCATAGAGATGAGCCCTGCAGCAAGGGGTTTGCTGCGGACTGATCCTAGCAAATCTGATCAGAAATCATTTTAGCAGAATCTCCTAGCCTAGAATGAGGGACCTGCTGCCCACCTCACTAGCAGAAGCCCATCTGATCCTGACGCAGCAGATGCCAGCCCTTACACTCAAATGGAAAGAGGCAACCTGGTTAAAAACTGTCACTTTGCTGGTCCTGGGAGAAATCAGCTTTCCCGGCCACAGGGTTGGTCCCCTGCTCAGACCTGGTCTGAGCAGCTGGAGGACAGAGCCCCAGATGAGGTGTTGGTGCTGTGCTGCAGCACAACAAGAGTTCAGGACTCTGGGAGCTGCAAGGAGATGGGGAGCAGGTCCCTGATGCTGTAGCTGGGTGGCTCAAACACTTACCAGAGCCTGTCCCCAGCCCAAAGGGTCATTTTTGTGCAGTTTCTCTGAAACATTTGTTGTTTGTAGCACAAACAAGCAGTGGGCATGGTGAGCTTATGCCAGAAATAAGCCTGGCTCCTCTCCTCATTGCATGTGATTGCTACCTCCCTTAAACACACCAGCAGTCACTGGACTCATGGAGCATGTTCAGGTCATCAGTGACCCTTGAAGGATTTGGGAAGGCACCAGTGTCCTGAATGGTCTTTGGAAATCAGCTGGGAGATGCTTCAGCCTTAGAAAGAGAGGGGATATTGGAAATTCCCCATGCTGGTGTTTCCATGGGTAACATGAATTGGTGAACTGCCTCTCCAAGGTCCCTTCTGAGAGTCCCAGATCACAGTCCCACTGGGCTCCAGCCCATCTGTCCAAGTAGCTGGGGTGTCCATCCCGGTTCCTGCAGCCCAGGGCATGTGACAGAGCCATGTTTGCCAGCTTGCAGCCATACCCCAGGCTGTGAAGGTGGGAGCATGGTGAGGGTGAGGAAGCGGGGTGGGCAGCAGCCATCCCCACATGGCCTGCCCAGGGTGGTGAGCAGCGAGCAGCACCAGCAGCTAACGCTGTGCCACGGCAGAGGGAGCACAGGCTCCCAGCCATGGCTCTGGCCTCTGTTACCAGCACACTGCTGCTTCCCCACCACCTGCTCTGTGGTTCCTGGATCCCAGAACAGACAGGGATGCACTCAGGGAGGGTGTGCTCAGCCGCCACCCTGGGAAGAGCTGCCCAGTGCCAGAGATGCAGGTGGCTTCATCAGCACACCAGGGTGACAAGCTCAGCATTAGGTCAGCTACACAAAAACGAACCCCTGGCAATGCCAATGCCCCAGGTGGAGGGGTGGCTTTGTCCTGGATTCAATGATAACGGTGGGGAAAAACATATCACCCATCTCCAGCATCACCAATCAAGGCTAGCTCACCCTGACACAAGGTGGGGCTGTGCTGTAACAGTACAAGCACCACCAGAATGTCCTGGCATTGTCTTCTTCCCTTTTTTAATTTCATTTTTCAGGATGACAACACTTTAGAGGTTTATGACCAACAGGAGAATTTACTACTAAGTCATATACTGATGTAATGAAATCTAATATATGCTGTGTAATGAGTTATGAGATGTTATTTAGTTTCAGGGTTTTATTACTTCAATCAGTTATGACCATATTTCCTTTTATATGATTGCTCACCCTTTAAACATACCAGATGACTGTATAAAGAACACCTAATAAAGTCTGGAGATGTTAAAATATAAATGTTTTAATTTTTGCCATAAATTTTTTCAGTTCTACCAGTGGTGGCTTTTGCACTGGAAGCAGTGCAAGACCCGGGCAGTGTTGACTTGTTCCTCTGTAGGAAGGAGCTGGACAACTGTGCTTCATTACAAAGCACAGTCAGTCACCAATGCACGTCCCTGGTGATTGTATGTTGTATTGTGATTTTTCATGCTTAATTTGTACTAAGTTGTACGTTGGGTTGCTCCTTTGTACCACTGTTTTAATGGTTCCGTCACAGTTGTCTCCTCCCTCCTTTCTGTTGTCAATCCCCATGCCTCCTCCCCTGTTTCCCTGGAGACCTGTGCATCACTCCCCTGATCCCTCCTGGTGCCCCTGTCCATCACTCGGCGACCATTCCCCTTTCTCCAGAACCTTCTACCTAGGCATCGAGTGATTGGTGCAGGGGCTGGGGCTCCTCCCCAAGGTTGTCCCCATTGGTCCCCCTTAAAGTCAATCTTCCCTTTCCCCAAGCCCCCCATGTCCTATTGGCTGGAAGGCAAACCCCTCCCCTGCTCCCTCCCCCCTTTATAAGCCCTTGCACAGCCCCGCTCTGGATCTTCAGCCAGTGGGCCTCCCTCGGCTGGTGTCTTCCCTGTGTATTCAATAAACTTGGATTGCTGCCCCAGCTGGAGTGCACTCTCTTTGCTTCTGGCGCTGCTGCCCAATGTCTTGTCACACAAAGGTGGAAGCCTTAGCCCTAAGCTCTCCTGATCCCGCAAGGAGCGGGATGGTGTGCCCTGCTGCTGGCTGTGCCGGTACTAGCTGGGACAGGCCCACCAACGCACTTGGACAAGCACGGCTTCAATTATGCACAGAAATGGGAAGTTTTTTAGAATATAAACAAATGAAAGACAACACTGATCTGTGATAGAAGTCATTATCTTAATTAAACTCTCATATTTACCTTTGCAATTGTTATATACACGTGCCCTGGATTCTACCAGTCTTCAAGAAGGGAGAATCAGGCTTATAGTCTTCAGTATCAAGATCAAATCCAGGGATGTTGTGCCAATTTACCATTTGGCAATCCTCCTAATTTTTCCACATGTATGCATTGTATTCTAAAGCCTTTTGGGATGATGTCATAACAGTGGAATTATATAGCTGTGAAATAAGGTCAGGATCAAGTCTTTAATAAATCAATGTTTTAGCAAGGAAAGGACAATTGCAGGAGTAGAGTCTCAGTTGTGACGTATTCATGGTGAGTGTGGAGTTCCCAGAAATTATTGTAGAATGTATTTTATGATGTTAACAACTCCGCAGTAAGAGTTTGTGTCGAGTGGATACTGACTGTTGTAAGACTGCAGCATACAGCTGCTCTCTGGTGAGCCACCCACTCCTGGGAATGCAGAGGTCTCCAGCTGCTGGCTGGGGTCCTGCACGGGTGTCACCTGCCTGGAGATGACATCTATGTATAACAGATCTAATTACAATGCTCTGATTTCCTCCCCACCTCTGCAGCAGGCAGCACTCGCATGATTTTCTGAACCTGGTGGAAGTCCCCGCTGCAGGAGTGCAGGGGAAGCCAGGCTATGCTGTGCTGCTGCACTGCTGCTGAGCTGGCAGGTAAGAGCCTGGTAAACCTGGGCCACTGTACAGGTTCTCTTGGCCAGCTTCAAGGGGGAGAATACTTCCTTTCAGAGTACATTTTAATTTAGTGTTTGCAGCAATCAGAAGTACTTTCATCATGTTTAATCTGCTGTGACTATGGCTGCCACGTGTGCCGTGGCCCAAGGATGACTTTGTAGGGATGATCCCTGCTGTTCTGTTGCCTGCAGCAGAAAGGTACCAGAGGTCCAATTTGACAGAAGTTCCATGCCCATCTCCATCCCAGCCTCCGAGTCCTGTCTGTGACCAGCCTGTGCATTGTTTTAGCTGTGGGCAGTATAGCTGCCATATGTATTCCCTTCCTTCCAATTCTGCAAGGCAGGCTGTCAACCCAGAAGAGTCCTTCTGGACAGCTGTTTATCAATTCAATGTTTTTCAGTTGTATGTACATCAATATGCTTTACTTCTTCCAGTGTTTATTCAATTATTGATAGAGATACTAACGGAAGGGAAAGATTTCTAAATAATCCATTTTATTTTTCTATTCTATTAATATCTCTATTGCTAATTACATACATTTTAGGAGAACTACAGCAAGAAATGAAATAAAGAATATACTATTCACAGTTCCAGACTAATAATTCAGCCAAAGAGAATCATACATCAAATAAATGGCCAAGTGTACTTAAAATGTGTCATTGTACAGTAACAAGGCAAAATTTAATCCCATTAAGAAAATGTTGGCAGTGGCTCCGTGTTTGGGAATATGCCACTGAACTGTCCTGCTGTAACCTTGGATGTAGGAAAAGTTGAGACAAAGCAGCATACTCCGCTTGACACATCTTTGCCCTTTAGGTCCTTAATGCTGCAGTGATTTACTGAAACATTTAATACTGTTTAGCTGCAGAAATTGTCTCATATGCGGAAGCTAAGCAATAACATGCTTGCTGAATGTGTCCTATTTGCTGCTTCATAAGCAAAGTTTATTTGCAGTTCCATAAAATACAGAATTCTGAGCTATCTCAAAAAAGCAAGCACATATTAATTTGTAAGAAACAAAATCTTTGTTCCATATATCTTATTTAAAGAATAAAAAGACAGGTGGGTTAGTATCTCACTAACCAAGGATTTAAGAAAAACTTTTTTTTCCCCTCAGGTTTTAGTTTTCATCTGGGTTACTCTGCTTTTACTTTGCCCCCACTGTTCCCAGAACAATCTGGAGTACTTCTCTATTTTCCAGGTACTTTGTATGTGGCACTCTGCTGCCAAAACAATTGACTTCTTTCTAATTAAGGATTTCATGTTTACCATAATAAAAAATAGTGTAGCTAGATGCATTTCTCATGACCACGTGTTGTATCCTTGGAGTTTTAGTTGTGGATCTGAAGAAAAACAGTGTGAATTAATGAAAGCATTAGATTTTCAAGACAAAATCACAGCTCGCTCAGTATAACCTACCTCCAGCAGCATGCTGGGGGCTCAGCACCGCTGCTCTGGAGTGCTCCCCACACTGCTTCTGCTCCTCCCCATGCACAGAGCTTCCTTCTCTTCTGCTGGTGTGGCACTTCCCTGATTCTCCAAGCACGGAAGGAAAATGGGTGCTTTGAGTGCTATTAAAATGCACAAACACTGTGAGTTGGAAGTATCAATATTCAGTGCCTTCCACAGTCCTCTATTGAAAGTCTTGCTCCTAAAGTATCGTCTGTGTGGTTTCCCTCCACTGTTACGTGCAATATCACGTTGTGTGGAATTAATCACTTGACAGAGCTTTGTGTCTCTTTGTACTGCAACAGCTTCTAGAAAGATTCAAACTGGCAGTTTTTGTAATAAGTCATGAGGAAATATATCTGAATAGTGCATGTGTTTTATACTGCAAGGTCAGAGAGTACCCATACATCAGGGGCTACGGGGGGAATAAGAGGGTAACTATAGATATATGCCTAACACACAAATATAAGTGATTATTTTCTAGCTCTCATCCTCTGGCATTTGCTGTCAAACCAAAGAGAAAAAAAAATGCTGTACCTTTTTTGTGTGATTGTAGGAGTCTTCACCTCACAGAATCCAGTTCAGAAACCGCAGGAAGCAAATAGTATGGCTCATAGAGATGGAGTGGCCCCATTTCTCTTGCACTAGTCACAGTGCTAAGGATCTGGCACAGATGCTCAAAGAGGCTGTGTCCCGTGCTGGCAGCCCCATGGTCATGGCCAGGATGGGGTAACTGTGCTGCTTCCAGCAGATTTACTTCAAGGAGCAGAGGAGCAGCACAGCATGGTGGGGTGGTGTACCCTAGCAGGGCTCAGCACCAGCACTGGCTCCTAAGTGGCTCTTTGCTGCCGACAGCCTGGTGTTGATGTTTTAAGGGCAGCTTGCTGTCAGTGGAGGTAATATGACAAAAATTAGGTAGGCAAGAGGGATTAAAACATGTACAATATTGCAGAACTTGTTAGGCTCAATTACATGAGTCAGGAACTAGTGGAGTGTTTGAAGACCTGGAAATAATTCCAATTTGTCATACCAGGAGACTCCTTCCCAGAAACCGGCTGTGTAAGCAAAGGCAAGTCCACCATATGGAGAACAGATGTCTCAAGGGAGCTGAAAAGAAGATACTTTGCTAGTACTAAAAATATTCCGTATGAGGAGGTGATAACAAGTGCTTCTAAAGAAGAAGCAATTATTTATCATTGAGTAGACAATTTTTACTGTTTCCTAGAACACAAACCTAATAACCTCAAACTGCCAGAGTGAAGAGGCACTGATTCACAGCTTGGGGTAGAAACTATAATAATAAGCAGATTGCACATCTTGTTTAACCATCTGATTTTTAAAGCATATTTTGTCACAGTCTGTGTCACTGTGAAAAAAGAAAAAAAAAAAGGAAGTCAGAAGACCATGAGTTGTTGGTGTATAGTTGTTTCAATGTACAAAGCAGTGCGGTTGCCTTTGCCATTTTTAGCTTGGATGTTTTACTTTTTTCCCTTTAATTAGGAACTGTCATGGTGGTTGACTCAGTTTACAACTCAGTCGTGTTAGAATGGTGTCTGTGAGAGCTGCCTCCAAGAACAAATCTGCTAAAACATCAGGAATCAGATTTGAGAGAAGCACTTCATTGCTGCCTTTGGGTGCCTTAGGAGATGTGCTAAGGGAAGATCCAGCTGAGCAAAGAAGCTCAAGGACTGCTTGATTTGAAATGGAGCTTTGCAATGACTTGCTCTACAAGCAGAAGCATGCAGCTGTGGCTGCTGCCTGTGTAAGTACCAGCCATGGTGCTTTCATCCAGGCAGATGGCTGGGTTTTCCTCATGACACAGCAGCAGAACAAGAGCTATTGGCACAGCTCCTTCAGATCCAGCAACTCCAGCAAATTACTGCAGGGAAAGATAAAGCAGTACCAGCAAGGGCCCTGTGGCTTATTCTCTGGTGCTGGGGTGAGAAGAACTGTAACAGGCTGTCTGCAACAGCCATTCATCTAATCTGTAACCTCTAATGACTGCACACCCCCCCGGTCGACAAAGGCAGCATGCTCCTGAGCTTATATTTGTTTATAGCTGGGTAGTTTGTCCTACTATCTAAGCTAAATCTCCCTTGCATCCTGTTAAATCTATTACTCCTCATGTCTACTCTCAGTGGATATAAAGATAACATGTTTTCATCCTCTTTACAGAAAAAAATTTTGAAGGCTATTATCCCACTCCCTTTGGACCTATCTGTCTTCTCTTCACTAGACTAAACAACTCCAAGATCTTTCAATCTCTCCTCACAGGTCAGATTTTACAAACCTTGTAATACCCTTGATGGTCTCTCAGGGCTTTCTTATTTCATTTAAGTCTTTTCTAAAAGGTGATGTCCAGTTGCTGGATGCAAAACTTGAGAAGTTCCCAATGAAGTTACCACTCAGCCCTTAGCTTTCACATCCCCACACCTACCCTTGTGGGTGTCACTGTGGTCAGCTGGGGTGTGTTCACCTCCAGGTCTCTTCTGCTGCCTGGTTGGTCACTCCTTGTTTCAATACGAGGCCTTTTGACCTCCTAGCACTTTGCATGTATCCCTCTTTGGTTCCATTTGTTGATTCTGGAAAAGCTCTCCAATTTTTCATAGCTATTTTGAATTTTAATCCTGGGCCCCAGTATGCTCACAATCCTCCTGGCTTAGTGTGATGGGCCGATTTTATAAGCATACTTTATTCCATTATCCGAGTTACTAATGAAAATATCAAACTGAAACAGGCCCCAAACAGACCCTGGGTGACCCTATTAAAAATGAATTTTCAGTCTGATGACTGAAACCATGATAAGTTCAGCATGTTTTCCAACCACTTGTGCACCCACTGATTAATGATTTCGTCTCTCCTTAGCTGTCTGTGTGAGAAAGTCATGGGGGACACATTCATATGCCCCACTCAGTTGGGCAATTGCTGTTTTAAAACTGTAAACAAACCTTATTAAATACATTGTCTTTTTCTTCTGATCAGTGCTGGGGTCTGCAGTGATCATGAGTCTGTAATGCACCAAGCACCCAAGGAAACAGCTAAGAAGGGAAGGAGGAGAGCAAGGCAGCATCTTCTGCAGGGTGGCAGCCCATACTGGGACTCCTTCCCTCTCATCCCGCATTTGCACGTGGGTGCTCCAAAGAAAAACCCAACATCTCTGGTAGCCAACAGTGAGAGCAGCAGCACCCACAGCTCCAGAAAAGCCAAGGGATTGTTGCCAATTCAAGGTGAGAAACATTCTCCTTGATTCAAGAAAGGATCAGCATTTCCATGCAGCCCTCACATGCATGGGGAACCCTCCTTCAGTGAAGGATCTGTCAGGGAAAAGAAACATTCTCCTGGGAGAGCACAGGAGAAGGTTGTTCTTTTCAGGCTCAAGCTTGAAGAGGATGCTGCAGGAGTGACAGAACTTTATTGCTAGGGAAGAGACAAATAATTTTGAGTACATGTTTTGGTTGCCCAGGGCTGAGTGTATACTGGGTGTCACAGCAGCTTCTGCAGCCACAGGATTCAGGACGGAGCCTTTTCTGCTGGTAGCTCTGGGCTATGTATATTACACCTTTACATTCAACATGATACTGCCTTTAGCCTGCTGGCCCCCTGCCAATGCAGCTGCAGAGAAGTTGGGGAAGTTTGCTATAATTTGCTTGGGAATTCTTGTGGAAAGTGAGTTTCACCTACTGCAGTGGAAGGGGATAGGTTTAAGAGGTTTGGGTTTCTTTTTGTCCTGAAATGCTCATCCTTACTTAGAAGTAATGTGGAGTTTAACATCAAAATATTTCTGCTTGAACATACAGGATAACTGGAAATCAGTGCTGGAAGACTGTTCAGAAAATGTACTGAATTAATGCTCCAGATTCCCAGATTAAAACAAGGCAAATGTTACTTTAACCATCCAATGGATGTTGCTAATAGCAGAAGAAGAAGATAGTCTCAACCCAGATTTTGGTGAACACCTTTAAAAAGCACCTAGATGGGTGTTTTAGTCACTGCTCAGCCAGCAGCACAAGCTCAGCAGAGTCAGGCTTAAGGCAGCCTTGCCCACATGCTGCTTGGCCAGCAGCCAGCCTTCCCCTGCCTTCAAGGAGTGAAATCCTGGCACTAAAACCTCTGCTGGCACCAAGAGCCCCAACTGCTGCACCCTTCAACAGCAATAGGGGTCTCTTAAGCCTAGAGGAAGAGGACCACAAGGGTATGGACAATTAAAGATGGAGACACAGTGGACTTTTATCTGTTTCCTATCAGGAAAAGCATAAATGATGTTTTAGGTTTTCAAGAATACCCTAACTCAGCATTTTGCTGCAGCAGGGTGGTCACTGGGCTTTGGACTGCAGCCCAGCCAAACAGAATGGAGCTTTTCGTCAGTTAAAGTCCAAGAAGGGAATAATGATCTCAGAGTTTTGTATTTATCATTGGACTTGGCCTCCTGACCCTCCTAAAGAAAGGCAATGACTTGAAACAGTTTTCACAAAGCCAAGAAATAAATGGTTGCAGTAAAAATTAATTTTATCCTGATATCTTTTTTTTTACCCCCAGATACACAATTTCTGTTATGTTTGGATAAATCTTACCCCCTGGTTCCCTCAGAATGGTCAATGCAGTTCTCCACATTGGAAAGCTGTGCTGGTCCAGAGATGTCACTGTCTTGGCAATAGCTCACACAGCCCCAAACAGGGCTATGTGGAGCTATGTGGAGTTTTTATGATTCAGCAGCAACAAGTGTGAAAAGGCTGAGACTGCTAGCACTCACCCTTCCTCAACCTTTTCGTATTCCTGGCACTCCCTGCGAGCATTGCTGGCTGCAGATATTTAAAGAGTGAGTACTGAAGTTAGCCTTTTTTTTTTTTTCACTTAGCATTTTTTTCCTTCCTCTTTTTTCATTTAGGCAGATCTTTATGCTTTTATGGACATGACAATCTTCCCCTGGTTTATTAGCACCAGCACAGATCATCTTGTCCTCCCAGCAAGCGCCATGCAGTGATGAGCAATACTCCTTGTCCCAGCAGCCTTTCTTCTCATGGCAGGCACTCTTCCCCCTCACGCAAGAAAACAAGCAGGGTTTGTGTGGTGAAAGCACAGGAGTTTTTCTGTCACATAGTGGGTGTACATTCAGTGTGGTGGATCACAAGCACTGGCTAAATGATGAGGTATCTTATATGTTCACCTTTACAAGCTGCACTATACCAAGAGGTCTTTGCATTTTTTTTCCAGAAGGCTGGACATTACTGCTCTTTGAAAACTGAAAGACCTCCACATAAAAAAAAAAACCCACAACATAAAGAAACTGAAAAAAGACTAGGGGATTTCTGTGCTTCCCAGTACACCTATGGAAAATGGAGACAAAATCTTTCCATGCTACACCTACAAAAGCATGCTACTAGATTCCTTTGTGCCTGCCACAGCTTGAAGCTCCATGTTTTGTCCTTCTAGTAGCATTCTTCTGGTATGAAATAGGGGCAAGATCTAGCCAACCTAAAACACATGTAAATAGGGACTTTAGACTCAAAATTCCACCTTATCCTAGGCTGTGATTTAGTCTCCAGGGTTGTATTCTCCAAAGAAGTACTTAAATGAATTGGGTACTTCCCAGGCCACTGGCACCTAACTTCTGACATCTATGTGTTCCTCAGGCATAACTGTTAATCAGTGTTAAATTAACTTGGTGGTGGCTGGAGGTTTTGAGGAGGGGAGTTCAGAGAGCCAAACCCATTTGACAGGCAAGATTCCTGTCCACCTGCGTTGGCTGCCTCGGCAGAGGTGCCAGTGATTAAATGGACAGAGCCTCGTCTCTCAGCCAAACATGGCTTTCCAGGTGCCCAGTGAACAGCACTGCTTGCTGCTGAATGCAGAGCTGAATTTCCTTTCAGATGAAAGCAAATTTGGTTACAGTCCTGGCATTGAAAGAAATCACATGCTTAGAGACCAAATATGTATACTTGGTTTTATTCTTCTTTCTCACAGCATACATGACGGCTGGAAATTTTTCCCGTGCACAGTCTTTTCTTTTTCTATTTATCTGTCCTTATTCAAAGCTAACAGCTGGTTTTACCTATGAGAACCAGCTCACAGATGCACTTCAGGATATAAAGCACATTTATGATAAGACACCTGATAAATCCCTTTATGTTCCATACCTTTCCTGTAAAGCTGGGGAGGGGGCGAGTGGAGAAGGAGAAAAGACCTGCCTTAGGATGATGTCATGGCTGTCGGGCACATCTGCCCCAAATTAAATTGCCATCTAAAGGGCTTATTTCTCAAACATATTTCTTTTCAGCTTGGAAGGAGACATAAAGCAGTGTATCCCTTCAGTTTGCATTTGGGGAGTCTGAAAATTTGGGATCACCCTCCACAGTATGCCAACAAGATTTACTAGTGCTGAGCCGCTCAGGTGATGATGCTGTACAAGTTGCATGAAAAATGAATCTTTTTTGGTTCCTTGATTAAGTTGTGACTCCTAATAAATCTTCCAGAGACATCAAGCCTGTCTTGCTAAAAGCATGAGGGACCTTTGCAAAGCCCTCTAAGAAGGTGTGAGAAAGAGGTCTCATCTGTGAGAAGAAAGCTTTAAAAAGTGAACCTGTTTGAATTTAAAAATATTCATTCTCAATCTTTCACAGTAAACTATGTGCATGCCAGAATTGGAAGACTAAAATGCAGAATGCATAGAAATAAACAATGTTTAAACACACCAAGAATGAAACGTTTGCAAATGGACTGCTTTTTCTGCTGTCCTACCATCCCCACCCTGCCCTCCCCAAAAAACCAAAAAAGGCAACAGGAAAAAGGAAGAGGAGACATGAAGGGCAACTATCATTTTTTTTTATACTTTCTGTGTGATCTTTTCCTATGAAGGCACTCAGCCTCTATGGTTTGTGGATGAAAAAGAGGAGGAAAATGCTGCACCAGACAAAACCCTCATGCTCTTGCTGCCTCTCAGTGCCAAAGCAGGTGTCCCCAAAATACTCAAGGTGGCAAAGCCCCGTGTAACAAGGCAAACATTTTTTTTCTCCTGAGCAGATCCCCTGGACCCAGTGGCCATGACAGAGCTTTGCATGTGTGTGATATTGGAGGAAAAGATGGAAAAGATACAGCACATGCCACACACATGTGCAGCCTTGTAACTGCCTGGGCAACTGCGTTGCCTCTTTCAAAGCCCCTGCCAAACAGCATCAAAACACAGCAAAACCTGCCAGCCCATATAGAAACCATGGCCCTGGTTTTCCAGCACTCCAGTTGGTGGAGTTACACTCATTTACACCAGCCGAGGGTCTGTTCCTACATTTCCACCTGGTTCCTGAAGATTTATATACTAATTCCCTGCAAAACATTACAATGGAAAAAAAAATTGCCTAATTGGGTCCACAAGCTCTATTTCATAAGTGAGTTATCTCAGCCTTGCTGGGTCAGATCTTACTGAGAGGATGATACATCCAGGGCTGTCATGTAAATCATTTCCTTTTGAATACTTACGTCTAATCAACTTCAGACCTTGTTTTGGACACATTGTATGTTTCATAAGCTGAAGAACTCTCTCTGATGAAATCCTTGCCTCCTGACCCCAAAATACATCTGAACAAAATTGTCCCATCAGGAGTTCAGATAATTGCTTGGCCTTTCCTGTCAGTCATAAACCAGACAGATGCAACTTTTTTGGACACTTCCCCACACTTGACTGTGCGTTTCAAACATATTCCAAAGAGTGTAAGAGAATAGGAATGGTTGCTTTTATAAATGTGTGGTAGTTCATATGCTTAAGAAAAGAAAACAGACTCTCTTTGCTGGTGCCATATGTATTATTGTGTGATAAAAATTTACCAGCATGTAGTTCTGCAATTATTATCCTTACAGCTCCATTAATCTTAAATTTGATTTATTTCTGTAGACATTTTTCTTTCACTGGAAATCCCAGGCTCTCCCTTTTCTTGCACCAAAGCTTACAAAGCACTGTGTAGTCCAGGCACAATTTGAAGACTCCATCTTTCTCACACCCTGAGAGACTGTGTTTGGGAGTGGTCTTTCTGCTCCCACTCAGAAACCCCTTCCAGACCTGCAGCCGTGCAGTTCTGTGGATGCAGCAGAGATGGCCAGTGGCTGACCCAGCAGGACATGGGCACTGAGCGAGACTCACACCCCCCAAGGCAACTTACACCTCACAGGGCTGCAGGAATAGCAGGAACAGCCCAAAGTCCTCATTGAGGGCTGAGCTGGGACACTGCCCAAGCACTGGTGGGGTCAGCAGGGAAGGCACGGTATGGACTCTGCAAAAGTTTTCTGCTGACTTCTGAGGGCACCACGATTTTCTTCTCCTTGCTTTCCTTGACAACTTGCTGGTGTACACAGGAGAGCTTGGAGAGGTGAGAAAAATTTGCTGGAGGAAGCCTGGAACATATCTGCTGGTGAATGGCAAGTCACCCCATGCACTTGGATGGAGCTAAATCCTGAACAATGAGAAGTATTACAAATATTCAGACATCACAGACAAGGGTTTACAGAGATCACAGTCTTGAGTTGAAAGCCTGGGAATTCCTCAAGGAGAAGGTGTGGTCTGGCGCAGTGCATATGAGCCAAGAACTTTCCAAGTGCCTCTGCAGCTCCCAAAATCTGATGAGAAAATTAAGTTCATGGGCAAAACTCATTGTGAAAATGGAAAGCAGGCTGCTACACTCATCAGTAAGTTGAAAGAACGGAATGTATGTGGATGTTAGAAAAGAAAAATCATTAGAGGTTCATTCTACATCAAGAAGAAAATCTTCTAAGGAGTGGGAAACAAGGACCTGCAGGGCTGGGGTGCCACGGAAGGACCTCACTTCTGCACCTGGCTGTGCAAGCAGAGCTGCAGAACCACACGTATTGTCTCACAGACATTTGGATGCTAAGCCTGTATGTGGCTCCTGCAGACAGACAGGCTCTGTCAGACATTACTGTGCCTCTTGGCGTTGCCAGCCTCTTGGTGGTTTGACAGAAGTCATCACTGTCTAGCAGAGGTGACAAAACTGAACGTAACATGACTCCATCTGCCACAGTTGTCGTCTAGCATTTTACACCTGTAGCAAAGAGTAATCTGGAAACAAAATTGGTGTTTCTGCCTCCAGTGACACATGGGGCAGGGTTTGGCTCCAGGACAACCTCGCATATGTGCCCAGGTCTGCATGAGTTACAGAACCACTCCTGAAGCTCATGCTGGCTTTGTAATTTTGCAGGGTACCTTTGTGAGCCTGTAGTCTCAGG
Source organism: Onychostruthus taczanowskii (assembly GCF_017590055.1). Classification (NCBI taxonomy): domain Eukaryota; kingdom Metazoa; phylum Chordata; class Aves; order Passeriformes; family Passeridae; genus Onychostruthus; species Onychostruthus taczanowskii. The sequence goes on along the minus strand of NW_024501459.1, from coordinate 19,758,798 downwards.
CAGAGCTCACACAGGGTTTATTTACAAAGCTGTCCTGTGAGGACGTGGAAAAAAAGCATGAATCATTGGAAAAATTGTATTCTCTGTGGGAACACCTGCAGCAAAGGCCACAGGAGTCCCCTGGGTAGCTGCTGCACCCATCAGGTTGCCAACAGCCACAGATCAGTGCATACTGAGCTGCTTCTCTCCAAACTTTTCACTCTTGCCAGATGTATGCTAAGCATAGGAAAATAACTTTCAATTTTTTCATATTTTAGCATTTCTCCTCTTTACTATTGTGATAAAACCCCTTATCTCATAATCCTGCTGTGTGATTTAGTTGGATGCCCACTGTTTCAGCTTTTACCTTCTGGTTTCCTCACCATGGATGCTCTCTATAGCTGTTCTCTGTCTGTGCTGTCATTCCTGCTAGATCCTAGCAGCATGCAAGGCAAGTGTCATCTGGGAAAATCAGGCTCCGCTTTGGGGACTGGAATGAGCATGTGGAACAAATGAACACAAAAAGGAGGTCAGAAATTTTTGGGAAGTGGAGGCCCTGCAGCAGAACGACCCCATGGGCAGCGTCGCCCCAGGGAATGGAGACAAAATTAAGGGCGTCGTCCTCGAAAAGGCCAGTGTGACTGTCACAGCGGCGCTCAGGGGCACTCAGAGCGGGAATCCCAGCTGGAATCCCAACCGGGAGAGCCCACCGGGGCCCTGGGAGCGGGGCTCCGCGGGGCCGCCGCGCGGCTCGCTCCGGCCGCCAGGTGGCGCTGTCGCCCCGGGCACGGCCCGGCCGCCCCTGGGAGAGGAGCGGGAGGGAGCGGGAGAGGGCGGCACCGGGAGGGACCGGAGCGGGACCGGGGCAGCACCGGAGTGGGGACGCTGTCCCGGTAACTGGGGGAAAGGCCCGCCCGTGCCTTCCTCTGGCCTCTTTCCCGGCCGGGGGTCGGAGCACTCCCGGCTCTTCGGGCCGTCCATAAGCTGGAGGTGCGAGGAGGAGGTCAGGAAACGGGAGCAGAGCCCTTGCGCCGTGTGTCCCCCGCAGAGCCCGCGCACTCCTCAGATGCTGGCCTTAAGGGGGAACAGTCTGCTCGGAGCCTAAGTGCCGGTCCCACAGAGCGCATTTCGTGTCACCCGGTGGTGACGCCCATCAGGTGCCAGTACGATCCCCGTTTCCACTCGGACATCTGCCTCCGAGGACGTTCCTTGACACACTGCCCGGGTTTCACTTGCATGCTGCTGGTTCATTTGGAGTGATGTGTGGAATGATTCGGTAATTCTCCCGAGGACCCCCTGAGCAGCAATTTCTTTTTGTTCTCCCCGTGCAGTGCCTTGCACAAGCCTCAGAAATACACAGTACCGTCCAAGCATGGTGCTTTGGTTGTACTTTTAACCGCCTGTCCATAGAAAAGCATATTTCTTGTCTCTGCTCTGATCGTTTAACTTGTGCTAGTGGCTCTGAGTTTACATCTCTGCTCAAAGCACACGCAGCATCTTTGCTTACTTCAGTTAGAGACATTCGGGACTGAAGCAACCCACCACTCAGAAGTCCTGCACAGTCCAGACACAGTCCCCATCCCGGTCTGTGCAGTCACCAAGCCCAGGCAGCATTTCATTGCCCACCAGTTTTCTCCATAGCTCACTGATACAGGCACTGCCAGGTGATGTGCTCGGCTCCCTTCCCAGGCACCTCATCAAAGCACAGCCCCTGACATTTTCCAAACACCATCTGCTAGTGTTTATTTTGGCCCTTCTACAGGTGTTTCCAAATTATTTTGTGGAAGAACATGGAAAACATGATTTAGGGCAATCATTGAAGGAACTGTGAGACTGAAGGTGAAATTTCTCCAGGCGACATCTGCTTGTTTTGCATCCTCAGAGCTCCATCCTGCCTTGCTCTAACCCTCAGTGCAAATGTGCAGTGCTGAGTCTCTCAGGGAAGGCAAAGCCCATCCACAGTCCTCAAAACAAGGGCTTGGGAGTTTATACAGAATTCAACCTCTGCTCTGGAAAACCTGTGACTTTGGAGACAAGTGGGATTTGGGGAGGCTGAAAATGCAACAAGAGAAGATTTTCTTCAGATGTGTGGATGCTGTTGTAGGCTTCATGAGGCATCAGTAAAGGAAAAATGAAGTTATTTTAGTAAACAAAAATACACATGTAGGCATTGAAAGGTGAAGTCAGAAGTTTGGAGTCAGTTTGCATTTTAACAGACACAGAAATAACAATGAACTGAGGAAACATGCTTGTTTATAAGGCTGCCTAAGCAAAGTCATGCAAGTCAGACAGAGAGCCATCAAACTCAGTTATGCTGATTAATATCCTATTACTCCCTGGACAAATAAGCCAGTTCTCACTGGAGCTATCAAGGAATACCATTCCATAAATTATGTACAATTCTGACCTTGTTTTTTAAACATACGCTTTTTGTGGGGGTAGGAAATCCATTACATTATTTTCAGTAATGCCCTCTGTTCCTATAGGTCTGATGAAGCTCAGTCTGTGAAATGTTTCTTCAGCTACCTCAAGGCAAGTGCTGACATTACCAGGAAGCAAGCAGCGCTTAAGAAAGAAAGGTACATAAGTGAAAGCCTGGGCTGAGACTGCATGCGATGAAATGGAAGATGCCCAGCCAAACATTAAAGTGTTTCTGCTGACTTACCATGGAACTTTGTCCTTTTGCTGAAGAACTACTGTGGGATTTCAGGCACGGTTGAGTCTTGATGAATTGTGAGGCAAAATTCGATTTTGATTAATTATTTGGTAAGTTCTGAAAATTGCATACACACGGGGAAGTCTCCCTATAACATGCATTTCTCTGGTTTCCATTTCTTGTTGTGCTGCTGTTGGGGATATTGAACACCTCCAGTTGTGGAATCCCTGCCCCAGGAAAAGGACGATGTCAGCTAAGCACAGGCAGTGCTGAGATTTATAGAGAAGCAAAGACAACTTCTGTTATTAAGCAAAGAAAGCTGAGCTGGATAAAAAGCTTGCTTGAGTAAAATGAAGCTTTTATTTTTCTTTTTTTCTTCTTCCTCTTTTTCTTTCTTAAGCTTAACAAAAAAGAAAAATGGAAAATCCCCACTGATTGCATCCAGCTGTTAAAATTTTATGATACCGAGATTCCCAGTTGTCATGACCACTTCATGTAGTTTAATATGCAGTCGTATTCTTTTCAGTTTCATTTTCTTCCCCAACTTTAGTTAATAAAACACCTTTCAGACAGCCTGTTCTTAGCAGTTATAGAGTGCCTGGTCTTCTTTTATAAAGAGGAGAACTGTGTGCGGCTGTACCCTGGCACATGAGGAAGTTAAACTGCGACCATAATTCCCATTACTGTCAGCGGGAGCAGTGCTGATGGAAAGGCGCTGTGGGCTGAACGGCAGCAGGTTTCTTCTGATGACCCTAGGCCAGCCCTGCAGTAAAAGGGTCAGCTCTCTGCCCCAGCCCACTCCCCTTGCCTGTGGATGGCTTTGGGCCCACACCCAAAGTGAGCAAATCTGTCCAAACCTCAGACATTTAGAGGCAAACCAGCACCTCCCAAGCTATCGTACTTTTATTCTGTTTGATCCACAGTGAGCATGAGGGTTGTTTTCCACACTGTTTGCACAGTTTCAGCTTGGCTTTTATAAAGGACTTTTTTGCTGCTTGATTGGCACAGATAAAATACACAGGATAAAGGCCATGCCCATAATTTGACTTGTAAATGCACCAATATTCTTATTCTGCCATCACTCGCAGTTCCCTCCTGACTCACTGGTGTCTGCTTACACCAGTGGCCATGCACGATAGGAGGTGTGGAAGTGACTCCCCATGCCAGGGCAGCACTGGCAACAGTGGGGAAGAAGAATTCTCCAACCAACACTTCTGCTTTAGAGCTCTTTGTTTTATACAGCACATTGGCATTGCTCTGGCTTGCTGCCATTGCTCCTGTATATAGAAAAAAACCCACTATACATTGAGAAAGAATAAATGTACACATCAGGAGCTCCAGGATCAGACCAGCTGATTTAATTAATCCCAGAACAAGCATTCAAAATAAGGGAATTCAGAATTATGATTAAGCTGCAAAGGAAACAAAATATGCTACAGGCAAGAGGGTTTTGCTGTTCTCTAGCTGGTGAATGCTTCTTTTTGAGCCTTGGCATTCTTTTGAGTAAGTCTTTAGCCTTTGTGGTGTTGAAATGGTTTAAGGAATCTGTTTAATGATGCAGGTTTATGTAATAGGTAACCACATTACTGCATTAAATATAAAGTAGTCAGAGGAACTGAAAATGAACTTGTTGATTTCCTAAGAGGTAGCACTGATAAACACTTTGGTCAACCAATACATTTTGTGGACAATGTTGAAGGAAATATTATCTTCTGACATGCTTAGCTTGAGAAAGCTTTATCCTTCCAATGCCGTATTTATAGTCATAGTTTAATAGGAAGCCTCTAATGATAACATCTTACTGCTTGTTTAAGCATCTTTTACTGAACAAAATAGTTGAGTTAATTCAGGACCTATGAAGGATGGACACTGTGGCAGGAGCATGGAGGTTCCCTGTGGATGCTGGCAGGCATGGGATTGTGTTGCAGCACTGCTCCCTGGAGAAATACTTCAACTGTTTCTCCAGGGCAAGTCACCAGCTTCTGTTTGCCGTGCCTGCCTCTCTTGTGATAGGGATAGGAAAAGTGGCTTTTCAAAACTACAGAGATTTTAAAATGCAAAAAAGAAATGCAAAGGGAAAGGAACACTTGCAAGATGTGGGGATGTTTTCTGAGGTGGAGTAGTATTCACATTAAGTCCCTTTATTTAATGGGGAAGATCCAGCTGGCAGCTAATCTTCTGATATAAAACCACTACCAGCTTGCCTTTTCCTGTCTTTCCTTGATCCCCTCCTCTTCCTCTCTCTGCCTTTCACTCCCTCCTCAGTAAACCAAACAAAAAGAAAGGGGAAAAGACTGTAATTACCGTGACAGCTGTCTCCATCACAGAGTTTAGCCTGTGCCTCTCCTTCTCCTGCCACCATCCTCAGGCACAACTTCTCTGTACGAGGGAATATCCCCAGCCTGAGGACTGCTGCAGTCCATCTCCTTCCAATATCAAAGCTTTGGCAAGGGTCAAAATGAATTTTGTACTTCCCAGGAGTTTGTTTTGTTTGCCAGAGCCTATTCCATTGGCACCTCCCTAGTTTGGATCCATGTGCAGTGACTCTCCTGCACTGCTCCTGAAGGGTTTCTCTAGGGCAAATGGCTCCAAGTCGTGGTCTGGGAAGGCAATAAGCAACACCCAGTGGGCTAGGCAGAGCTAGCACTGGTAGATTGCTTTGAACTAATGTAAGGAAAAATTAGTATTTCCCTACCAAGAAAATAATTGACAGTGGCATGGTGGGAAGCAGATCCTGTCCTAAAGAGTTTGTAGGTGAAACAATGAATAGGCAGAAACAACAGTAGGGAGACACACGGTGACACTCCTGAGGTAGTGAGAGTAGGGATGAGATTGGTACCCACACCTCTGAGGTGTCAGATAGGTGCTCATTTTCTCCCCAGAACTAGTAACAGAATAGTAACCAAGACATCTTGAAGTCATCTCAGGGTCTGTGGGAAAACCCAGCTGCCATGCTCCACGTGCTGAAGTGACAAGAGGGACATGAAGGAAAACGAGATGGGTGAGAAAGGAATTGTAAAATAAAAGGATGCAAAGAAATTTCTTTGTGCTGTTAGGCCAGACTGCAGTGCTGCAACACTTGAACAAACTCCTTCATCTTCTTTTGAAAGGAATTTCCTCTATGTCCCTGTCCCTCTCGGTCAGAACGTGTGGCTCTGATCATTTATAACAGCAAGCATCATTTAATAGCACCAGCCTGAGATGCCAAAGATGAAAGTCTGAGCTGAGGTATTCCCCCAAAAAACTCCAAATGCACAGTTAAATCTAATTATCAAAACTGTACATATTCTTACATAGAAGGAAAAAGTAAAAAAAAAAAAATCTGAAAATTATTTCACCTTTTTTCTAAAATGTGAAGTTACTGTGCATATATGAGCTCCCACACTTCCTCAAGCAAAGAACAGCCCTAGGCATATGGCCACTCAGTATAAAAGACAAAAAATAATGTAATTCAGCCCACAAATTGAGGGCTGAATCCTGCTGGATTTGAGTTCCTTTTGTGTCCTATAAAATTAGGAATTGTGGATATCAAAGAAAAAATGCTGAGTATCCTCCAGGGCTGGTTCATAGCCTTGCAGAAATTCAAACTAAAAAGAAAACAACAAATTAAAGTCCCACAAAATTCCTCAGAACAAAGAAAACTGCATCGAAGCAACAGCTTTCACTTTTACCCCCTCAAGAGCTGAAATAAGCAGGCACTGAGGTGGTAAGCAGTTCTCATCCTGCCACCAGCAGCAGGATATACATTCTTTAGAAAATACAGAAATTGCCTGATTTAGCAGAGTAGCTGAACAAATTAGAAATGATGGTGTGAGTGAGGGTTTGGTTTATAGAGCTGGAGTTCCAAGACAGAAATACAGATTATGACAGGTTAATGGAGACTGTGACATTCCCTATACATGTAAATAAACACTGAATTTGAGAACCTCTGTTTTCCCCAAGCACTAGTAAATAAAAGTATAACAGAGAATTCGTGTAAAGTAACCATATGCTTATAATTATACAAACATTGTGGATCCCCTGTGTGAAATTTCACATCTTTATTGCGTCTATGTTAATGTTTACAAAGTTAGCAGTAATTTTTCAAAATCAAATCTATCCTAAACAGGAAAAACAATTTCCTACATCATTTTAATTTTCTACATCAGAGCAAATGAAAGCAGAATCACTGTTGCAAACTTCTTCCCTTTCTCCTGATCTATAGGTTGAAATTTGTTTTCCTGATGTTAGGATGTGTTTTGATATACCAAGAATGCAGGAGTGGCTTCCCTCTTCACGTCCACGTATTAAGTTTTTAACTGTGAGTGAGGGACAATGTGGTTCTAATCGAGAAGCAAAGTTGCCACTGTTTTGTGGCAAAATAAAACACTGCAAAAAGCAACAGTGATGCACAGGGTTAGCCCTGCTCCTTCTCCCGACTTTTCTTGTGAAAGACTAACCGCCAAAAGCAGGAGCAAAAGGAAGAGAAATGGGACAGCCTGTTCCCATGCTGTGGGGCTGCACAAGCCTCCCCTGAGCCAGAACATGGGGGGACTCATCTGGAAGAGCTCTGAGGGCTGTGGGGCGCTGCGAAAGGTGCAGATCCCTTGCAGGATGCTTGGAAAGTGAAACAGGACTTTCTTTGGAGGACCACAATGCAGGAGGTACTTCAGACTCCTAAAGCAACCCTATTTATTTGGGTATGCTCCTTTGTCTGCTGTTAGTTCACACACCATAGTTTGGGCAGTTAAAAATCTTGATCTGATTAGACTTTTGAGGTTTATGTTGATGGTTTGGAGATGGGGCATGCTGAAATAAATATGTTTAGGAAAAAAAGGATGGTTTTCTGTGTTAAGGAAAAAAAAAAAATTGCTAATGTGACGGTCCAGAATGCGGGCAGCAGAGTAGGAGTTTGGTGCTCCATCTCAGAAGATACTCTCAGCCAAGAGCAGGGCAGCCTAGCCAGGAGGGAGGCAGGGAGAGGAGATGGCCCATTATCCATAAGGGAAGAACCATGTGGGGAAGGGCAAACAACTCCTGGGCCAAAATATAGCTACTGAAAAATAAATATTCCTACCAGTCTGAAGCACTGAAAACCAACCTTTTCAGGGGCACTGCAGAAAAGATAAGAGGTGCTAAAAATGTTGAGGCTAAAAGAGTAAGAATTTAATGCCTCAGAATCAGGGTTTTTGAAAAAAAGTCCCATTTTCAAAGCCAAGGCTTGTGGAAGCTAGTGTTTTGAAAATCAGCACATATGGACTACATGGGCATTTTGGAAAATGTGCTAACTGCTGTGCTGGTAGGAATCCCTGCCCCCTGATTATGTGGTGCAACCACAGCCTTTTTGGAGCCTGTTGTGCTAAAGTGGGGAAAAATCCATAGTTTGAGGGGGTACATTTTCTAGTCATCCTAATAAAAAATTATTTTGGTTCGCAGAAATAAAAATCCTACAACAGATTGTTCATGTTAAAACAAGCATCAACCTAGATGGGAAAAAAAAATACTAAGGAGGAATGTCTACAAACTGATCAGCTCTGCACTCATCTCCCTTACATACCACAGTAAGTCTTACAAATGACCACAAACCAGAGGTGAAATGAGTGATGCTTATGTCTTGGCTTGACCACTTTGCAGGGATGAATTTTAACCTCTGTCATTCTTCCTCAAGATGGCTGCTCATGTTATGGTTATAACAAGAGAAATGTCCATTAAACTTCTAGATTAAAGAAATTGCATTTGATTTGGACTGCTTCCTGACTTTGAAATTTGTTTCCATTCGTTTATACTATTCCTCAGAATACCAAATTCACAGAAAGAAAAAATGTGAAAGATGGGATGTGCGCTAGTGCAAGCAAATTAATGAAACTAGTTTTAAAACTGTATTTTTGCAGTCTCCAAGTTGCTTTAGTTCTGAGAAACATATTTGAAATTTTTAAAAAAATGCTACAAAATATGTATAATGCAATTATAAACTGAAATCTGGCCAACTTTTATTGTTGAGAAAACCAGAAAGGAAACAAGTTTTTAAAACACTATTCTTCTTTTCTGGTGCCTGCTATTATTTTACTCTTTTTATTGTTGCTGCCATTATTTCACTCTTTTTTGCCATGCACTGAGGCAGGGATCCCAAGTGTCTCACAGGCGCTGATTCATTCTCATGCTGCCCCACAAAGTGCCCGCTCCTGCCTGCAGTTCTCAGGTCCAATTCCACACAGTTTTCTCAGGGACAATCAAAACCAAAGCTTCTTAAGATGGCTCAGTATATTCAAGTCCCTCTCAGTGACCTGACTGTCGCTCCATGAGGCGCCACAATTGTTACACCCCCCCAGTTCCGTGCTCTGCCATTCCCTTAAGTGACTGTCTTGGCAATTAGCTGTATTGAACAATGGCATTGTATTCCAGAACGGCACGGGGACAACCCTGAGCAACCTAAAGCTTTGAGGAACAGGCTGGAAACAACACTGCCGATTTATGGCTGTTACTGCTACCTGTGTGCACTCTCACCTGCTAAGCCACAGTGTTGGGGTGCTATGGGGGGCATCTGCCTCAGCAGGGCCTCAGCCTCCACACTGCCTGAAAGGTCACAAGAGCCAGAGGAAAGGCCCTGTTGGCTGCAGAGGGCTTCAAGTCAGGCCCCTGGTAAAGAAGTGACAGTGCAAAGCAGCCATCCAAGTCAATTTTGGAGAAAGCGTTAAAACATGCAAAAGCAGCAGGTAGACATTAAATCGGGCTGATGGAAGTTGCTCTTGAGACCTTGCAGCTTTGCATTAGCATGAAACTACCTCCCCTTGGGAGAGGAGGAGGCCAAGGGAGGAAAAAGCTGAGAACAAAGAGGGAAGAGGACAGACAGACCAAGAGACAAAGGCAGGAAGGGAACAGACACTCCGGGAGCACCAGAGGGGACCCTGGAAACCAGCAGAGTGAGAGTGGGAAAGGGCAGCCATGCAGCAGCAGCATTTGGGACCACAAGGAGGGGATGTGGGAAGCGGGAACAATATCAGAAAAGAAAAACAGGACAATGAAATACAGCAGGAGAGAAAAGAAAGAGCCTGCGGGGCTAGGGTTGGGCAGAAGTTGATGGAGGAGAAACTGGAGCTGGGCAGCTGATTGGAGATAACCAGCAGGAGCATGGAATAAGTGAATAGGACACAAAAGGGGCAGAAGGAAACAAAAAAGTGATGATAAGGCTCCGGAAGGAACTGGGTCATGGCAAGAAAAAAATAGCCAAAATGCTAAGTACAGAGCAGAAAGGATGGGACTGGCAAAGGGGAGCAGAAGCAACAAAAGTGAGGCATCAGAAAAGAGAAGGCAAAGGGACAGGAGGAGGGGGGATGCTCCAGTGCAGAAAGCAGCTGATGAAAAGGGAGGGTAGTGGTCAGGAGGGTGTCAGTGAAGCCAGAGGATACACAGGAGGAGTGAAAAGACAATAAATAAAATGGGAGTGAAGAAATGGGACAGAATGAAGTGGGAAATGGTTTTGCAGAACACTTGCCTCATTTCTACACTGTCACTGATACTTTTTTGTAGCCCTGTCTCTTCACAGTTCATCTGCCAGCACCTCGCAGTACATCTATCGTGCTAAAAAGAAGCCAAGGCAATGACGGGCCCCTTTCTCTAATCCCAGCTGCATGATGTGTCCCACATCCACATGGGCACATCCAAATGGCCATCTAGGGACAGCCCCTGGCACAAGCCATAACTTGTTACAGACCTGGGTATTGGCTGGGAGAGTGCTAGTTGGCATGAGCCAAAACCACACCAGGGAGCTCTCTAAGCCATGTATGGAGGGTTGCATAGCATGAGCTCCTGTCTTGGAGTTATCTTTTTTTCTAGTAGAGATGCAGCAAGGTTCACTTGGAATCTGAGCCTGTCACTTGCTTTGAATTTTCCCCTTGTGTTCCTCATAGTCCCTGCCGTCTCTCCGGAGGAGATGGGGAACACAGTGGGACTAAACACCCTACAGGCAAACTGGGATGTGCCAGGCTAGAAGCCTGCTTCATATGCTCTGTCAGGGTCTGCCTCATCCCACTGATCCTGTGTTGCACTGTAGCTCTCCTCAATAAACCTGGACTTAACCTCCGACCAAGCTGACTCCTTTCTGCCACCACTGTCCAAGTGTCTCACCCAAGTAAGGCCAAAAGCCTTAGCCACCCCCCCGACCTCCCGAGGAACAGGAGAGTGTCCCCCACTGTCCGCTGCACTTTGCGACCATTTCATGCAAATATATGTATGTATTGGAATATTCAAAATTGCTAAAATGGTAATGAGAGACTGTATGATTTGTCAAAGGATAAACAGAAAGTGAGCCGGGAGCTTCCGAGTGGACACACGGAGTGGCACAACGACAGCTCGGCACAGGGCAGAGGAAAGCCACATGGGAAAGTGGAAGAGGGTGGTTTGTGGCTGCCTGCAGCAGCAGTGTCATGGTTCAGGCAGGAGAATGAGGATGAGAAGGAGAAGAAGGTAGTGGTCAGGACAGGTAGAGTTAATGCAAGCATGTTACTGTGCCTTGTGATGGCTGTGAACCCTAGACAGGTGATTGGATGAAACCGTTGGAGAACTGACACCAGTTTTATGCTGAAGGATGCACCTCGGAAAAGCCAAATGAAAAGGCGTGGGTGAATTTCTGAATCCTTGTACTTCTGCTCCACTGCTGTCTTTTGCACCAGGACAAGACAAATGTGTGCCCTGCCTTCTCCAGGCTACCCTGATCATCTTGACAGTGCTGACTGTCCAGCAGTGCCCAGAGCTGCTTTTTGCCAGGCCCCAGCCTGGCACTGTGCTTCACTTGGGCTGGTCCCCTCTTGGTGGCTGATTTGCATATTTTGAGACAAGAAGAATGGTCTCTGGCTCTTCCTATGCTTTTCCTGCCTTCTCTAATGCGTGTCAGGGCCTGCTTCAAGGCTGCTAGCTAGATGGGCCCTTGCACATCCCAAGGTGAGACCCTCGCTTGTCACCAAATTCTCCTTCTTATAAGACCCCTGCTTTGTGCCAAGTTTTCGGGCACATAGCCACGGGAATACAAAGAGCCTCAAGTGAAATCATCAGCATCACACGAATCGGCCCACACTCAAACCTGTAGAACCTGTGAGGCACCTGAACAGATGACAGCACCGCTGGGTCGATGAGAAGCGGTACCCGAGAGGTGGCAGCAAGACGCGCGGCATCTCTCTGCGGCCCTCGCGCCCGCTTCCCCCGTGGAGAACACGGCGGGGAAGGAGCAGAGGGACCCCCGAGCACCCGACCGCGGGGTGTCCCGCCCCGCCGCGGACCGCCCCGCGGGGGCGGGCTGGGTGCCCCCACAGGGCCGTGCGCGGCGGGGCGGTACCCACGG